>NC_092117.1:25124941-25424941 GCF_045679555.1 Salvelinus alpinus
ATGACAATTAGGTCTGTGTTTTGATGTAATGTCAGCTTTCTTCTCACTGTATGGGAAAATGTTTAACATCCCAAAATTCAACCTATGATTTGAAGTAAAAAAAACATGGATTCCCATCCCAAAGAGAATCTCCTGTTGGTTTAAAATGTACTTTGACATAGATTAGACAGAATAGTTCTAATTTAGTAGAGTGAGGACTAGTTAGTGAGTGGGAGAGTATTTAAATCATGTTCATGAAACCATATTTTCAGTGGTCTGCTCTGGATTGAAGTACAATTTAGTCATGGAATAGGCTTATCTACAGTATGTCCGTGAAACCTTCCCTTCAAGACAGAGGAAAATACATACAAGTGTTGCTGTCCTGTGTTCATTGCAAAGCCTCCAGAAAGATGCTGCAGTACACAACAAAAATGTCAAGTGCAACATAGACCAACTTAAAATGGCCGCCCCAAAGTTAAAATTGCAGCATTACTTATGCTGAGAGCAGTCCCATTCACTGCCACGTCACCCCAGCCGACGAAGACAGGCTCTCCTATGCAAGACACATTTCTCAGGTCACCTGAACACATCGCAGGCGGACATTATGATTAAAGAGGCCTTAAAAAGTCTAATTAAATTAAAAAACGTCAATTTACAACACGCACTGCAACAATTAGAACAAAGACGATTAGAGTTTTGAAGGTGTTTTCAGTTAGCTGTTTATCATCCTGCCATGAAAAAAGGGCTTTGTATACTTTTCACAAGGGCAGTCATTCTTCATGACCACATTCCTAAGGGCAGAGAAAGTGTTGTGAATGATTTATTATGCAGTCTATACCAAAAAGACTGAATAGTGTCTTGGGAGCTTTGTCTTTCTGCTTGATACAGTGCATCTCATCATTTAGCAGGTTACAGGCCTACTGTTAACACTGCTGTATTAACTGGTTCAAGATCAGGGGCGACGACAGGATTTTCTGCACTGAATTAAGTCATTAGAACGGCTGGCTTTCATAGAAAACGGACATGACAATCTACTTGAGTAAAACATCAATTTTTTAATTACATGAAAATCAACAACGGATTACAAAAAGTAATTATGTTTAAAATATGAATAATAAATAAAGTTTAAATAAATAACTACTTTGCCACACGATTGATCCAATTTATAGACACCCCACCCAAACCAGCGAGACACTTCCCAGACCTGCGGGTCCCCCCCCCCCAGGACCTACACAAAGAGGACCCACGCCGAGAGGATCTACATCCAGAACACAACACCACCAGCCACATACACACCCCCACTCCAATCAATCAACACCCCCCCAAGTCAACCATGCCAACACCCCATTTAGCCTCCCTCAGATCAGACCTACAGTACATAGTCAATGGTAGGCTTTGAGGGGACTCCTATGGTAAGTACACCTATAGCTCATCTCTTGGCAGTAGTACTGCAGACTACTTTATCACTGACCTCAACCCAGAGTCTCTCAGAGCGTTCGCAGTCAGCCCACTGACACCCCTATCAGACCACAGCAAAATCACAGTCTACTTGAACAGAGCAATACTCAATCACAAGGCATCAAAGCCAAAGGAACTGAGTAATATTAAGAAATGCTTTAGATGGAAGGAATGTAGGTTTGGAAACATACCAAAAAACAATTAGGCAGCAACAAATTCAATCCCTTTTAGACAACTTCCTGGACAAAACATTCCACTGTAATAGTGAAGGTGTAAACTTGGCAGTAGAAAATCTTAACAGTATATTTGACCTCTCAGCTTCCCTATCAAATCTAAAAATCTCAAATAGAAACCGAAGAAAATGAACAACAATGACAAATGGTTTGATGACGAATGCAAAAATCTAAGAAATAAATTGAGAAACCTGTCCAACCAAAAACATAGAGACCCAGAAAACCTGAGTCTACACCTTCACTATGGTGAATCACTAAAACAATACAGAAATACACTACGGAAAAAGAAGGAACAGCACTTCAGAAATCAGCTCAATGCAATTGAAGAATCCATAGACTCTAACCACTTCTGGGACAATTGGAAAACACTAAACAAACAACAACACAAAGAATTATCTATCTATAAACCACCTCTCCAATCTTTTTGGCTCTATAACAAAGAACAAACAGCAAAAACATATACATGATCAAATACAAATCTTAGAATCAACTATTAAAGACTACCAGAACCCACTGGATTCTCCAATTACCTTGAATGAACTACAGGACAAAATAAAAATCCTCCAACCCAAAAAGGCCTGTGGTGTTGATGGTATCCTCAATGAAATGATTAAATATATAGACAACAAATTCCAATTGGCTATACTAAAAGTCTTTAACATCATCCTTAGCTATGGTATCTTCCCCAAAATCTGGAACCAAGGACTGATCACCCCAAACCACAAAAGTGGAGACAAATTTGACCCCAATAACTACTGTGGGATATGCGTCAACAGCAACCTTGGGAAAATCCTCTGCATTATCATTACCAGCAGACTCGTACATTTCCTCAGTGAAAACAATGTACTGAGCAAATGTCAAATTGGCTTTTTACCAAATTATCGTACGACAGACCACATATTCACCCTGCACACCCTAATTGACAAACAAACAAAACAAAACAAAACAAAAGCAAAGTCTTCTCATGCTTTTTGATTTCAAAAAGCCTACGACTCAATTTGGCATGCGGGTCTGCTATACAAATGAATGGAAAGTGGTATTGGGGGAAAAACATACAACATTGTAAAATCCATGTACACAAACAACAAGTGTGCGGTTAAAATAGGCAAAAAACACACACATTTCTTCCCACAGGGCTGTGGGGTGAGACTGGGATGCAGCTTAAGCCCCACCCTCTTCAACATATATATCAACGAATTGGCGATGGCACTAGAAAAGTCTGCAGCACCCGGCCTCACCCTACTAGAATCTGAAGTCAAATGTCTACTGTTTGGAGGGCCTACAGGAGGCCTAAATCTTCCTAAATCTTCTGCACAGATTCTGCAAGAGCTGGGCCCTGACAGTAAATCTCAGTAAGAACAAAATAATGGTGTTCCAAAAAAGCCACAAATACAAATTCCATCTAGACACCGTTGCCCTAGAGCACACAAAAAAACTATACATACCTTGGCTTAAACATCAGCGCCACAGGTAACTTCCACAAAGCTGTGAACGATCTGAGAGACAAGGCAAGAAGGGCATTCTATGCCATCAAAAGGAACATAAAATTTGACATACCAATTAGGATCTGGCTAAAAATACTTGAATCAGTTATAGAACCCATTGCCCTTTATGGTTGTGAGGTCTGTGGTCCGCTCACCAACCAAGAATTCACAAAATGGGACAAACACCAAATTGAGACTACATGCAAAATTCTGCAAAAATATAATCCGTGTACAATGAAAAACACCAAATAATCCATGCAAAGCAGAATTAGGCCGATACCCGTTAATTATCAAAATCCAGAAAAGAGACGTTAAATTCTACAACCACTGAAAAGGAAGTGATTCCCAAACCTTCCATAACAAAGCCATCACCTACAGAGAGATGAACCTGGAGAAGAGTCCCCTATGTAAGCTGGTCCTGGGGCTCTGTTCACAAACACAAACACACCCCACAGAGCCCCAGGACAGCAACACAATTAGACCCATCTAAATCATGAGAAAACAAAAAGATAATTACTTGATACATTGGATAGAATTAACAAAAAAACTGAGCAAACTAGAATGATATTTGGCTCTAAACAGAGAGTACACAGTGGCAGAATACCTGACCACTGTGACTGACCCAAACTTAAGGAAAGCTTTGACTATGTACAGACTCAGTGAGCATAGCCTTGCTATTGAGAAAGGCCATCGTAGGCAGACCTGACTCTCAAGAGAACACAGGCTATGTGCACACTGCCCACAAAATGAGGTGGAAACTGAACTGCACTTCCTAACCTCCTGCCCAATGTATGACCATATTAGAGACACATATTTACTCAGCTTACACAGATCTACAAAGAATTAGAAAACAAACCCGATTTTGATAAACTCTCACAATTACTGGGTGAAATACCAGTGTGCCATCACAGCAGCAAGATTTGTGACCTGTTGCCACAAGAAAAGGTCAACCAGTGAAGAACAAACACCATTGTAAATACAACCCATTATTATGCTTATTTATTTTCCCTTTTGTACTTTAACCATTTGTACATCGTTACAACACTGTATATATACATAATATGACATCTGTAATGTCTTTATTCTTTTGGAACTTCTGTGAGTGGAATGTTTACTGTTCATTTTTATTGTTTATTTCACTTTTGTATATTATCTACTTCACTTGCTTTGGCAATGTTTACATACAGTGGGGAGAACAAGTATTTGATACACTGCCGAGTTTGCAGGTTTTCCTACTTACAAAGCATGTAGAGGTCTGTAATTTTTATCATAGGTACACTTCAACTGTGAGAGACGGAATCTAAAACAAAAATCCAGAAAATCACATTGTATGATTTTTAAGTAATTAATTTGTATTTTATTGCATGACATAAGTATTTGATCACCTACCAACCAGTAAGATTTCCGGCTCTCACAGACCTGTTAGTTTTTCTTTAAGACGCCCTCCTGTTCTCCACTCATTACCTGTATTAACTGCACCTGTTTGAACTCGTTACCTGTATAAAAGACACCTGTCCACACACTCAATCAAACAGACTCCAACCTCTCCACAATGGCCAAGACCAGAGAGCTGTGTAAGGACATCAGGGATAAAATTGTAGACCTGCACAAGGCTGGGATGGGCTACAGGACAATAGGCAAGCAGCTTGGTGAGAAGGCAACAACTGTTGGCGCAATTATTAGAAAATGGAAGAAGTTCAAGATGACGGTCAATCACCCTCGGTCTGGGGCTCCATGCAAGATCTCACCTCGTGGGGCATCAATGATCATGAGGAAGGTGAGGGATCAGCCCAGAACTACACGGCAGGACCTGGTCAATGACCTGAAGAGAGCTGGGACCACAGTCTCAAAGAAAACCATTAGTAACACACTACGCCGTCATGGATTAAAATCCTGCAGCGCACGCAAGGTCCCCCTGCTCAAGCCAGCGCATGTCCAGGCCCGTCTGAAGTTTGCCAATGACCATCTGGATGATCCAGAGGAGGAATGGGAGAAGGTCATGTGGTCTGATGAGACAAAAATATAGCTTTTTGGTCTAAACTCCACTCGCTGTGTTTGGAGGAAGAAGAAGGATGAGTACAACCCCAAGAACACCATCCCAACTGTGAAGCATGGAGGTGGAAACATCATTCTTTGGGGATGCTTTTCTGCAAAGGGGACAGGACGACTGCACCGTATTGAGGGGAGGATGGATGGGGCCATGTATCGCGAGATCTTGGCCAACAACCTCCTTCCCTCAGTAAGAGCATTGAAGATGGGTCGTGGCTGGGTCTTCCAGAATGACAACGACCCAAAACACACAGCCAGGGCAACTAAGGAGTGGCTCCGTAAGAAGCATCTCAAGGTCCTGGAGTGGCCTAGCCAGTCTCCAGACCTGAACCCAATAGAAAATCTTTGGAGGGAGCTGAAAGTCCGTATTGCCCAGCGACAGCCCCGAAACCTGAAGGATCTGGAGAAGGTCTGTATGGAGGAGTGGGCCAAAATCCCTGCTGCAGTGTGTGCAAACCTGGTCAAGAACTACAGGAAACGTCTGATCTCTGTAATTGCAAACAAAGGTTTCTGTACCAAATATTAAGTTCTGCTTTTCTGATGTATCAAATACTTATGTCATGCAATAAAATGTTAATTAATTACTTAAAAATCATACAATGTGATTTTCTGGATTTTTGTTTTAGATTCCGTCTCTCACAGTTGAAGTGTACCTATGATAAAAATTACACACCTCTACATGCTTTGTAAGTAGGAAAACCTGCAAAATCGGCAGTGTATCAAATACTTGTTCTCCCCACTGTATGTTTCCCATGCCAATAAAGCCCCTTGAATTGAATTGAGAGAAAGAGAGAGAGAGAGAGAGAGAGAGATTTTTCGAAGTGATTCACTCATCTTTTGAGTCTCTATCACTGATCAAATGAAGAGAAAACCGCCCACAACAATAAAAGCAAACCACACTCTGATCAGATGACTTCTACACACCTCAACTCCCTCTCTTCATCACAATGGATAAACAGACAGTGTTTTCATCTAAAGCACCATCACAACAACAAAGTGTGCATGAGTTAAATTGTTCTGAGAATTACCAGCTAAGCTACTAGAAAAGATGCACCACAAAGAAAGATCTGCATGCACTCCCACACGCTTCTCATAATATACCCTGAAAAACAACCACTCTAACAGTGTTTTACAGCCTGAAATGGACATATGACATTCCTCCTTTTCACAGACCTCTTTCTGCCCAATGACAATTTTATGGCTTTGAATGCACCGCATAGTGACTGGGAACTGTTGTGACCCTGTTCCCAGAACAGAACTACAGACAGAACAAATACTCTATAACAAGGTCACTGTCCCATCTTTGTAGCGTATGTGTTCTCTCGGTCTTGCATCACAGACAGATGTGGTGAATGAGACAAGGCATAGGAGCACAGCATTGACATCAGCACCCAGGCTTAGAGATCATGGCAGCCAGCGCTTTGTCCACTCTGTCATGGATAAACAGCCATTGATCATCCATGGCTACTTAATGGATGAGCTCCACTTTAGTGAATTAATCTCAAATAAAAAGAGGGGAAGAACCCAGGTGTGCATCCATCCATTATGTGGTTGGGATGGTTTGTGGGGTGATTAGTAAACATCTCCTGTACAGTACATTGTCTGAACATCTCCTACGTGTGGCTGGCCAACTGAGAATGGCTTTGCGGGGGCAAGCAGGAGGTTGACTAAACTAGCAGGCATTTATCACACGCTGGGAAGGACAAGAGATGTGTGATCTGAACGTTTCTCTTTGAGGTTTCAGGTCTTCGTTCATCATCAACAGGTATAGTTAATTCATACGCATGAGAGAGTGACCGTTCCGCCACTTCTCTCCTCTTCTCCTCCTTTCTTTCTCCCACACATGTTGTAAACAGACACTAAAAGGAGAGGACGGAAACTACAATTAGCCCCATGTCTGTGTTTACCGATCACAAAGTGCTATTGGAGTTAGTCAGACACAAAGGCAGTTGGCTGATAGTCAATATCTTTGTGGAGCTGAATTTAAGGTGTGAATTACATGGCTAAGGCAGTCTGGGAGTATTTTGTTAAATGTTATTTAACCTTTATTTAACTAGGCAATAACCTTATTCTTATTTACAATAATGGCCTACCAAAAGGAAAAAGGCCTCCTGCGGGGACGGGGGCTGGGATTAAAAATAAAAATCTAGGACAAAACACACATCACGACAAGAGAGATGCCACAAGGCTACATAAAGAGAGACCTAAGACAACAACATAGCATGGCAGCAACACATGACAACACAGCATGGTAGCAACACCACATGACAACAACATGGTAGCAACACAACATGGCAGCAGCACAATATGGTAGCAGCACAAAACATGGTACAAACATTATTGGGCACAGACAACAGCACAAAGGCAAGAAGGTAGAGACAAGATAGAGTATTTTAGTTGGGTGTGTGTCAGAGAAAAACCATTGCATGGGTAAGAATAAAATACATGCCAGAATGAGGATAAAGTAGTGACAGAGATCTTTTTACAAAACAATTCAGGTAGACAGTCATCTAAGTATAGGTATATGTGTATACACACAGACTATGAGCACACACACATTTAATTCTGTTCAACTGACAAAGGAAAAAATATATGCTGAAGGTCCCTGGGTAGTGGTCAGATTCTATTAATTAACAGTCACAATGTATCATTTTTAGATTGATAGTATACTCCAAGAGTGAACAAGCAGGAAAAACAACAAATGAAACCAAGAAAATGTTTGAATAAGCTATATGCCTAAGCCATTTAAAAATAGCACATTCAATGGTAAACAAAACAGCTTTAAACAGGAAGTGAGAGGCTAATATCTGCATGCTGGTTCAGAACAGCTATAGAACAAGTCCAAATCTTGTAATGTTTCTACATTCAACTTTCCTTTTCTTTTAAACAAAGCATATAACAAATCCTAAAATATACACACACATTGGTTAACCATGCCCTGTGTCTGTTGAGATACATAGGGCATATTACATCAGGCCCATGTTTTACACGGATTTCTAATATGAGACTTAGATGTCATATCCCCATCAAAACTATAGAAAACAGATACAAATGGCCAGTGTCCATTTGAAGAAAAACACATTCCCACACACAGGACAACATACAGGACAGCACAGCATCAAGCATAGTCAAGAGGTTATATGTATGCAAATAGCAAAGATTTCTGTTTTGAATTGCAAAATGTTACAGTTGGGCTACCAAATGATAAGTGGATAAAGGACTTTAAGATCAATACTCACACAGAAATAACCACACACTGACTAGTAGAAACCTGAGGAGTTAAAGAGGCATGGACAGGTGAAACGAGTTACAGGTCTCTGAGCTTTGAAACAAACACAGTGGAAATATCTGTCACTCACTCACATTATACTGTACACCAACTGACAGCCATCACAACAATACAGGATAAATACTGTATACACTTCATTAACGATAACAAAAAATAACACTTACAAGTAATCTGTAATGTGCCCTCTTTATGGTCATGAAAGCAGGTAGTCCAGATTCTAAAACTAAGTACATCCAACTAAATTATACTATGGACTCATCTAAATATTATTGGAAAACAACAAAGTACAAAATATTACACTTAATCACGCTGTACCAGTGTGAAACAGGAAATAAACTTCATAAACTTTATCAAACTTAAATACTGGCTAAAGCAAGCAAAAATGTATTGGAAATGTACAACTATCGTCTTAAACTAATCTGTAATTAACTAAGTCTACGTTTGCATGGTAGAGGTATACTTTAGATTACCATGCATTTATTAGTAAAACAATAATTTCCATCAATAATACATGTCTCTGGGGACAAAGAAATAGAGCCTAAAAATATATTGCACTTGTTTTTTTGACAGGCATTTGTTGTTGCTGAAAAGGTTAAAGATTGTGGAAACTGAGTGGGAAACAGAGTGGGTTGTGAAAGAACATTTCATGAGGCTGATTTCCCAGAAGCATACAATATGTAATATTATCAACCCATCCATCATAGTTTCAGAATGACTTCTAGATTTATTTATATAAAAACAAGTCTATCACAAATAGGTTACAATATTAATGAGCTACTACAGTTTATTACACAATTACATGTCTTAATTGATGCAGATTTTGTTCACTTTTGACATATTAATAAACACTCAGAAAAGTTGAGGCCTAACAAGAACTTTGAGGCCTTTAACAAAAATAACAAATACTTACGTTTTTCATAGAATGCAATTTGTTGTGATTCATTAAAAAAATTACATTTAAAGACAAGCAATGATTTATGTCAACAATTTTCACTTGGTTTGTTAAGTGTGAACTTGTTTCCAAAAATCGAATAAACAACTCTTGCAGTAAACAGATCATTTGACCCATTTCTGTATTCAACAGAAAACATGACAGTGCTTGTGAAAAAAACAAACATAGGGTTTACTGTGCTTTTTTACTATCACAATTAGTCAGATGACACAGGAGAGGTTTTGAGAGCATTTCTTTGATGCGTTCCGTGGTTAAACTGAGAGGATTTCTGAGCCGTGGGCACACTTGCCGAGTCTTTTCCCCCCTTTCTATTTGTCACAGACAGAGAACGATAGAGATATTAAGCTAGAGAAAAGACAGGACCGCTGAACTATACAACACTTGCAGTTTAAAAATGTGAATTTAGAGTTGTTTAAACAAACTTGATCAGAATTACTGTCCCATATGGAATTCCCTCAGAAGAGTCAGACAAAGAGAACAAAAGGAGGGAAGACAGCAGTGTTCTGAAAACAGCACCAGCCATAAAGCATGACATTACCATGATCTGTAAAATGATCAAAAGGTAAATAGATTCAAGTTAAATGTAGGTCTCTTCAAACTGGTTTCAATCTAAAAGAGCTCTTAGAGAGAAGGTTGATATTGGGCACTGGAGATAAAGGTCAATCAGTCCTACGTAATAACGAACCCCAACGATCAATACTGAAACTCACACAAATAAAAAAATTATCTGAGTAGATTTACCACAGAGAACGTTTCACAAGGTCAACTATAGCCTCCATGGTGACACATAACGTAAACAAAAGCCAGCTCCGTCCTCCATCTGAAAGCAACATTGACCTCATCAGATTCTGACATTTACCTAAAAGGGATTTTTGACTGAATATATATATATAGTTGGAATGTAATTTGAAATGCATTTGCCTACAGGTGAAAACTGGGACACCAGGCACAATTTCAACAGCTTGACACTGCCAGTGTGTTTAGTAAACAAAGCTATGGATTCAAGGACTGAGAAATTAACATTATTATGCTATGTATTGCTTGTTTATAAAGACTCAAATGATAACACAAATTTAAACAGTGATACATACAACCTTAGATTATGTTATATGATGGGTTATGACACTTGTACTAAGCTCATAAAGGCATTTATATGTGCCTTTAATATTGAGCCTTTTCTTTACACAAAAATCCGACCATTCTGGCCATCAGTAAATTAATGTTATATTTTCTGAACACTGTAGAGTAAGAGACTCCACATCACATGGACTGAGGTACGGTATGTTCCTCATGTGCAGCAGACATTTTGTCCCTGCGTGAAAGCCGTTTAGAGTCTGCAGGCCTCACACAGTCTAGCTAGGAGCAACCCAAATGTCATGCAGCACACACAACCACAGGTGGGAGTGTTGACACACACACACACACTCTCACACACACACACACACACACACACACACACACACACACACACACACACACACACACACACACACACACACACACACACACACACACACACACACACACACACACACACACACACACACACACACACACACACACACATGCAAACGGACACGCACACACAAACACACATATTATAGACCCCCACTTTGTAATTCCATTAAATCCCCCCAGTATAAGCAACAAAAGGTTGAATACTGTACAGTAGATAATTGAAAGTATAGTACATCATTTCTACAGGTGAATCTCTAAAGAGGACATTCGTTTATTTGTTATCATCTACTGTATTCTCTTGTTGTTAGTGGTAGACTAAACATCACAATTTACATGTTCTGACACACTGGATCACCTATTGGACTCAGAAGAATGTGATAAAGCAACTTTTCAGAAATGAACAAGGAAGATACCAGGTGGTAGTTCCAAGAATGTGCATTTTACTGTCACATTAACAAGATAACTAACTTCGAGGTAAACAAATTACGCCTGAAAACAAAACTGAGAAAGGCTTGTGGTTTTCTCAAAAAGCTCACCCTTATTATTCAGACTGAGATATTTTGTGGAGGATTTGGTACCTCTTGGTGACATTTCAACATCCTATGTGTTTGGTTGGTGCCATCTGTGCATTCAAAACAAGCCCACGCGCACCTCGACTCACTGCTCAGTGCTCAAATCTCCCCTCTTTTGTGTGAGTCGTAGACATTCTCTCACACTAACACAAGGTCATATATGGTTATAACTCAGTTATTGTTGCTTCATTCACATAGTCCTGTACTATTGTCAAATTGATAGTCATCAGATTCCCTGTTTACAACAGTATTATGATGTGGTACATACCTGTATATACACACTGCAGACTGCCTAACTCTGAAACCTGTTAGAGCAGTGGAAGTCCAGCTATAGGGTGTCATAAACCAATCATCTCTGAAAGGTCTGCATGGATTATATCTGGACTGTCTAGACAGCTCTGAACTTGTCTATTTGTCCTTTAAACCTGAAGTGCATGAACTGTAATATGTATGTTTCTATTACACTGTGCTAGAGAATTATAATTACCATCAGCATGCAAATTCATAGGCCTGATTTCTTCGCCATGTGACATTTAACGTTTGACTTGACTAACATGACCTTGAAAGGTCAGGGGTCACATTCATGCCTGTCCTCAATTCTCTCTTTAAATGCCATGGCAATAATGCATGTGCTCCAGTGAATACGCTCCAACTAAAATTAACTTCAGACACACCAATTAGAAAGGTCAAAACTGACATAAAAACATTTTATCAACCTAATTTGGTGTTTCCCAACTCCAGTCCATGAGTACCCCGCGACAGCAACTTGTTTTGTTGTTGCCCCGGACATATCTCAGCTGATTCAACCGATTGAAGGTTTGATGATTTGTTGAGAAGTTGAATCAGGTGTGCTTGACCAGGGCTACTGTTGGGACTAATTGAGGACTGGAGTTGGGAAACATTGATTTAGGTAGATTTATTTTGCAAATGTCAACATTGACCTTTCTAATTAGTGTGTCTGTTCATTTTAGCTGGAGTGTATTCACTGCCCTAGGTGATGGTATGGTTTGGAACAAGTTATTGTATTGCAGTTATATTACTTTTGTCTGTGTAGATAAAACCCTGACTTTATCTCAGTATGTCTTTAATTAAAACAAATATTCAGTTCTGAAGAACATGAATGACCCACTATTAAGTCTCTTGGTTACTTGTATAATGACTTTGTTGTGTTTCCTCATGGCCATACCACTCTGCATACAGGTTTTGTTATGGTGAACATCAGGTGTCTGTCATGATAACATCTCACATTTCTATGACACGGTCTTAAATACCGGACACTTGTTCAATTTCCTTTTTCAGAGGTGAACAATTGCACAGTCAGACAGCTATCAAATAGTTACATTGTGGAAGTCCACTGAAGTTTCGCTCTGCCTCAGCTTGGTATATTGTGCAATACCGTTTCAGAAGTAGGGTTTCGTAGACGCAATCTGCTTCAATCACCAAGTTATGTCACCCTCTTATTTTCACTTCATGTCACAATTTATCTGTCAGATACCCAAGGACAATATTACAGTGTGAGTCTTCTCAACAAAAAAAAAATGACATTAAGGGTGATAAGATTACTTTAAGTTACACACATTTTACCTCAATTTTGTCAACTAAAAATATATATTTTGTTCCTTTGCACAAAAAACCTACTGAAACTCTACCTATGTCGTGTGCATCTTCATGATGTTTGACATAGTTATTATAGAAAGCTACATAAAAGTGACCGTGATAATACGTTTAGATTATAACACCACATAGACAAATAGATGATGTGAGGTACAGTAGGACAATGGGATGGACACATCATAAATAGATGAATCATATATATTATTATTATATTATTTCGACCTAAATATCCCGAAGTGCTCAGTGCCTCTGAGGTCATGTTCCACAATGTTGCCTTTGTCATGAAGACAGATTTCCATAAAGAGATTTCAATGAAGTAGTCTTTTAGCTATTCTAAAGCTCTGCTGTCTATTACTTAGATCCATCAGTCTCTCTACACTGCAGCTTGTTTAGACAAGCAATGCCCAAACAATCAGTACAGACAGGACGCATGTCAATCAGTACAGACAGGACACATGTCAACCAGTACAGACAGGACAAATGTCAACCAGTACAGACAGGACACATGTCAACCAGTACAGACAGGACACATGTCAACCAGTACATACAGGACACATGTCAACCAGTACAGACAGGACACATGTCAACCAGTACAGACAGGACACATGTCAACCAGTACAGAAAGGACACATGTCAAAACACTGCCGTCAGGTACTGGATGATGGTCAGAGCTTGGTCAGAGCTTGATACGAGCTCACACACACAAAAACAAACTTGTTGCCCAACAAAGAGAGGCACGATGCCTAATCAAGGATGCAACTACTCAATGCAAAAAGGTTCCCTTATAAAAATAGCAAATCCTATAATTACTACAAATTACAAAATCCAGACTGAAATCATTTGTGTATATTTACCCATAGTATTTTCTTCATGCAGAAGGGAACCATTTAGCTTGGTTGGAGATAGGGAGAGTGTGGCATAAAATCAAAAGGTATTGCTTGATTTATAAAGCAGTACATCCTATCATGCGGAAACAGCTCTTAAAAGTTATGACTTTTTTTCCAGTGACTGAAAGTGAAAAAGACAAAGGATAAGCATCATGAATTGACATAACCACAGACTGTGGAGGTGGTTGAGTCAGAAAGGGACAGTCACAACTTTCCAATAGGCTTCTAGCGACGTAGGCTACAACTCTCCAGAACACTAGCGACCAATATCAAACTTTTTTACTGAAGGGAACAAGTGACACTTGTGTGACTTTTAACACATCTTCATCACCAATTATAATGGTAGAAATGGCAACGGTAACTTTAGATGTATTTCTTGTATCAGTGACTACAGTTCTGTGAGAGAACATGTCATTAAGTTTTCCCAAATCAAGCCTGGTTAGCACAGCAACAAAATTTTAACCCATGTTTGTCCTGTCTTGCTTTATAAATGAACCCTTGTCTATTAAAAACATGGCCGAAAGCCGTGGTAAATCCGACCGTATAACACGGGTACGACACAACCTATTTGTTTACTGGTCTAATTACATTGGTAATCAGTTTATAATAGCAATAAGGCACCTCAGGGGTTTGTGGTATAATATAATGAAGCAATAAGGCCTGAGGAGGTGTAGTATATGGCCAATATACCACAGCTAAGGGCTGTATCCAGGCAGTCCACGTCGCGTCGTGCAGAAGAACAGCCCTTAGCCGTGGTATATTGGCCATATACCACATCTCCTCGGGCCTTATTGCTTCATTAAAACCCTGGTATTTCAGTATGCTTTGAGAGAAATCATTTGCACTTCTAAATCAACATTTCATAATCATAATGATCATAAAAGAAATATTTATATTTGAAATTTGATTCATATTCACCAGTAAAATATGTATTCATGTGTCAAAAACAAATATATCATAGGTTTTATATTGACCTCAAATAGGCTACCACTCCAAAGTGCTGCGAACTGCATAATGAGCACCAAATAGTCATCTCTAAACCCAGACAAAATTAAATGTCAGTGAAGGTTTTTTCTTATCACCTCCGTATCAAACAGGAAGCCTCAGCACAGGCCGTGACATTTGATCGATTTGTTTGTTCAGGAAGCGGTATTAATAAACAAACTCATAGTTTGGGCGTCTGTGTCAACACCTGCGCCACTGCTGTTATGGATGCAAATAATTCAAATAAAAAAGGTACAACAGTTCTTTTCTGAGTTGATATATACGCAGGACTGTATGAATAGATTATTTGCAAATAGCCTAATATTAAGGTTAACTTTTTACCAAAGTTTAAAAAAAACATAATTTCATAAGCAATAACTATGCCATGCATAGTTTTCTATTATAAATGTTGTAATAAATTATTACATTTTTTACTAAATACAATAGCCTTTGGTTCACTCAGTTTACTGAGCATTTTCCTCGAAAACAAAAATGCACACAATTCCAAAGATACCATCAATTAAATTCAAGAGGATTTGAACCCAGATCCTAAACAACAGAGATATAGATGTCGGACATTTCGAACAATTCATACAATTTTTTGTATAATATTCACTTGTAAAATTATTTACAATTAGGCTTACATTACTAAGCAAGAAATGTGAATAGCTTAGTTGACTAAGATCCATCAATAATTTCCAAATCTATTCGGAATTTCAAAACGCATATAAGATGCAGTGTACTCCATGATATCACACTAACCAAATTAAATAGACAGCCACAATTATACAACATTTGTATGAGAACGTAATATGATTTAAATCCTATCTACCATTCTTATTGTTATCGCACATATTCTGAAAATCATGTAAGCAAAATATTTAGAAGAAGATGACTTGGATTTCATTTTCACGGTGAGACTACATTTCTACGGAAGGGATGTTGGCATTTCACTGAGTGAGCAAAAGTATGTTCTTTTCCGTTTTGACAAAAAACACATTTGCCTGTAGTTTTGTCAAAATAACAATACAGATAGCGTAACAGATTACCATAAAATGTGCATAATTCTGTTAAAGGATAGACCTATTTGAATGTGGCTATTTGGGCATGAAAAACATACAGCAAAGGAGAAAGTAGGCTATAGAGCACCAGACATTACAGGGTAATAATGTACATACAGTACCAGTCCAAAGTTTCGACACACCAACTCATTCAAGGGTTTTTCTTTATTTTGACTATTTTCTACATTGTAGAATAATAGTGAAGACATCAAAACTATGAAATAACACATTGGAATCATGTAGTAACCAAAAAAGTATTAGACAAATTCCTCAAAGTAGCCACCATTTGACTTGCTGACAGCTTTGCACACTATTGGCATTCTCTCAAACAGCTTCATGAGGTAGTCAATTAACAGGTGTGCCTTGTTAAAAGTACATTTGTGGAACTTCTTTCCTTCTTAATGCGTTTGAGCCAATCAGTTGTGTTGTGACAAGGTAGGGGGGTATATAGAATATTACATTTTACATTTAAGTCATTTAGCAGACGCTCTTATCCAGAGCGACTTACAAATTGGGAATATAGCCCTATTTGGTAAAATACCAAGTCCATATTATGGGAAGAACAGCTCAAATAAGCAAAGAGAAACGACAGTCCATCATTACTTTAAGACAGGAAGGTCAGTCAATGTGGAAAATGTCAAGAACTTTTAAAGTTTCTTCAAGTGCAGTCGCAAAAGCCATCACGTGCTATGATGAAACTGGCTCTCATGAGAACCGCCACAGGAAAGGAAGACCCAGATTTACCTCTGCTGCAGAGGATAAGTTCATTAGAGTTACAAGCCTCAGAAATTGCAGCCCAAATAAATGCTTCACAGGGTTCAAGTAACAGATACATCTCAACATCAACTGTTCAGAGGAGACTGTGTGAATCAGGCCATCATGGTCGAATTGCTGCAAAGAAACCACTACTAAAGGACACCAATAAGAAGAAGAGACTTGCTTGGGCCAAGAAACACGGGCAATGGACATTAGTCCGGTGGAAATCTGTTCTTTGGTCTGAGTCCAAATTGTAGATTTTTGGTTCCAACCGCCGTGTCTTTGTGAGACGCAGAGTAGCTGAACGGATGTTCTCTGCATGTGTTGGACCGCAGAGTGAAGGAAAAGCAGCCAACAAGTGCTCATAATATGTGTGAACTCCTTCAAGACTGTCTGAAAAGCATTCCAGGTGAAGCTGGTTGAAAGAATGCCAAGAGTGTGCAAAGCAGTCATCAAGGCAAAGGGTGGCTATTTTGAAGAATCTCAAATATTAAATATATTTTGATTTGTTTAATACTTTTTTGGTTACTACATGATTCCATATGTGTTATTTCATAGTTATGATGTCTTCACTGTTATTCTACAATGTAGAAAATAGTACAAATAAAGAAAAACACTTGAATAGGTGTGTCCAAACTTTCGACTGGTACTGTGTACATGTAGCGATTGTATAATTCACAATACGGATGAACAGCGGCTAAGTAAACTGTGTTATAGGACCACAAATTTACTGCATTAAACTTAATATAGGCCTATTCCAGTGTGATACTGTACATACAGACCTATATAAACATTAGGCATATATGAAATAGGATATTTTACTCTGATATCATTGCATTCTAGGACCATGTTGAAATGAGAAAAACTAAAAGTAGAATGAGGTGTTACAAAATGTCCAATTGCTCTTTTCATTGGCAAAAACTCGTTGAGCTAGGATACTTTCCTGGGACTTTAACGCCATCTACTGGCTATAACCTGTCAACCAGTTCTAGAACGACAAGACACCCGTCAGTTCAGAGTAGCTACAATTTTGTCATGTTTGTTTACAAAGTAAGAGCTTTCAATACATTATACCGTCGTATGTAACAGGTTAAAGCTGTAGGCAACTGCAGTAAGCCTATAGGCTATGATGCTATGCTATGTCATTATAGTTGGGGCGGCAGGTATCCTAGTGGTTAGAGCGTTGGGCCGAGCTGACAAGGTAAAAATATGTCATTCTAAACAGAGCAGTTAACCCACTGTTCCCTGGTAGGCCATCATTATAGATAATAATTTGATCTTAACTGACTTGCCTAGTTAAATAAAGGTTGTAAAAAAATTATACTGAGCCCCTCTGAGGAGCTATGAAGTATAATCACACTTTCAGGTATTGTTACTGTCAATGATATGACTAGCAACATTACTGTCAATAATATGACTAGAGAGAGAGATGATGATGATGCTTCTCAACCGTGACTCAGTAAGTAGTCAGCAGAAATTTAACTACACTGAACAAAAATCTAAATGCAACATACAACAATTTCAAAGATTTTACTTAGTTACATATAAGGAAATCAGTCAATTTAAATTAATTAATTAGGCCCTAATCTATGGATTTTACATGACTGGGCAGCCAATCAGAATGAGTTTTTCTCCGTCAAAAGGGCATTATTACAGGCAGAAATACTCCTCAGCAACCCCCCCCCACCCTCCTCCTCCTCCCCCCTCCTCAGACGATCCCACGGGTGAAGAAGCCAGATGTGGAGGTCCTGGAATGGCATGATTACATGTGGTCTGCGGTTGTGAGTCCGGTTGGACGTACTGCCAAATTATCTAAAACGATGTTGGAGGCGTCTTATGGTAGATAAATGAACATTACATTCTCTGACAACAGCTCTGGTGGACATTTCTCCAGTCAGCATGCCAAATGCACACTCCCTCAAAACATGAGACATCTGTGGCATTGTGTTGTGTGACAAAATGGCATATTTTAGAGTGGCCTTTTATTGTCACCAAAACAAGGTGCACCTGTGTAATGATCATGCTGTTTAATCAGCTTCTTGATTTGCCACACCTGTCAGGTGGATGGATTATCTTGGCAAAGGAAACATGCTCACTAACAGGGATGTAAACAAACTTGTGCACAAAATTTGAGCTAAATAAGCTTTTTGTGCGTATGAAAAAACGTGTTGATATTTTATTTCAGCTCATGAAACATGGGACCAACACTAACACTGTGTTTCTATTTTTGTTCCGTGTACATTGTGTTGATGTATTTGTCAACATAAACTGTTGACTAAGCATATTGTTGTGTAATCATATTCCTTGCTATAAATATATATAAATAGAGTGCAACTGAAAACAAATGAATCCCATAGTCCAGGTTTAAGAGTACATGAGTTTAACATATGCTGAGGACAAAACAGTTATTCAAAATGTAAAACATACCACTAAATATTCTATAGTTTTACTACAGGTACATGTATATCTCCAAGGTGTAGTAAAACAAGTTGAGTCTTTCTTTTGAATCTTAGGGCTTCAACTCAACCACAATCATTCTTGTCTAAACATTTAACACAAACTGAAACTCTCACACACACATTCCCCTGTACACACACATTCCCCTGTACACACATTCTGTACACGCACATTCCCCTGTACACACATTCTGTACACACACATTCCCCTGTACACACATTATGTACACACACATTCCCTGTACACACACATTCTCCTGTACACACACATTCCCCTGTACACACACATTCCCCTGTACACACACATTCCCCTGTACACACACATTCCCCTGTACACACACATTCCCCTGTACACACACATTCCCTGTACACACACATTCCCTGTACACACACATTCTCCTGTACACACACATTCTCCTGTACACACACATTCTCCTGTACACACACATTCTCCTGTACACACACATTCTCCTGTACACACACATTCTGTACACACACATTCCCCTCTTCACACACATTTCTATGTACACACACATTCCCCTGTACACACACTTTCCACTGTACACACACATTCCACTGTACACACACTTTCCCCTGTACACACACTTTCCCCTGTACACAAACATTCCCCTGTACACACACATTCCCCTGTACACACACTTTCCCCTGTACACACACTTTCCCCTGTACACACACATTCCCCTGTACACACACATTCCCCTGTACACACACTTTCCCCTGTACACACACATTCCCCTGTACACACACTTTCCCTTGTACATACACTTTCCCTTGTACAGACACTTTCCCTTGTACAGACACATGCCCCTGTACACACACATTCCTCTGTACACACACTTTCCCTTGTACACACACTTTCCACTGTACACACACTTTCCACTGTACACACACATTCCCCTCTATAGACACATTCCCCTCTATAGACACATTCCCCTGTACACACACATTCCCCTGTACACACACATTCCCCTGTACACACACATTCTGTACGCACACATTCCCCTGTACACACACTTTCCCCTGTACACACACTTTCCCCTGTACACACACTTTCCCCTGTACACACACATTCTCCTGTACACACACATTCTCCTGTACACACACATTCTCCTGTACACACACATTCTACTGTACACACACTTTCCCCTGTACACACACATTCTCCTGTACACACACATTCCCCTGTACACACACATTCCCTGTACACACACATTCCCTGTACACACACTTTCCCCTGTACACGCACATTATCCTGTACACACACATTCCCTGTACACACACATTCTCCTGTACACACACATTCTCCTGTACACGCACATTATCCTGTACACACATATTCCCTGTACACACACATTCTCCTGTACACACACATTCTCCTGTACACACACATTCTGTACACACACATTCTCCTGTACACACACATTCCCCTCTATAGACACATTCCCCTCTATAGACACATTCCCCTCTATAGACACATTCCCCTCTATAGACACATACCCTCTATAGACACATTCCCCTCTATAGACACATTCCCCTGTACACACACATTCCCCTGTACACACACATTCTGTACACACACATTCCCCTGTACACACACATTCCCCTCTATAGACACATTCCCCTGTACACACACATTCCCCTCTATAGACACATTCCCCTCTATAGACACATTCCCCTGTACACACACATTCTGTACACACACATTCCCCTGTACACACACATTCCCCTCTATAGACACATTCCCCTCTATAGACACATTCCCCTCTATAGACACATTCCCCTCTATAGACACTTTCCCCTCTATAGACACTTTCCCCTCTATAGACACATTCTGTACACACATTCTGTACACACACATTCCACTGTACACACACTTTCCACTGTACACACACTTTCCCCTGTACACACACTTTCCCCTGTACACACACATTCCCCTGTACACACACATTCCACTGTACACACACTTTCCCCTGTACACACACATTCCCTGTACACACACATTCCACTGTACACACACATTCCCCTGTACACACACTTTCCCTTGTACACACACTTTCCCTTGTACACACACTTTCCCTTGTACACACACTTTCCCCTGTACACACACTTTCCCCTGTACACACACATTCCACTGTACACACCCATTCCCCTGTACACACACATTCCCTGTACACACACATTCCACTGTACACACACATTCCACTGTACACACACTTTCCCCTGTACACACACATTCCACTGTACACACACATTCCCCTGTACACACACTTTCCCCTGTACACACACTTTCCCTTGTACACACACTTTCCCCTGTACACACACTTTCCCCTGTACACACACTTTCCCCTGTACACACACTTTCCCCTGTACACACACATTCCACTGTACACACACTTTCCCTTGTACACACACATTCCCCTGTACACACACATTCCTCTGTACACACACTTTCCCTTGTACACACACTTTCCCCTGTACACACACATTCCACTCTACACACACTTTCCCCTGTACACACACTTTCCCCTGTACACACACATTCCACTGTACACACACTTTCCCTTGTACACACACTTTCCCTTGTACACACACATTCCCCTGTACACACACATTCCACTGTACACACACTTTCCCCTGTACACACACTTTCCCCTGTACACACACATTCCACTGTACACACACTTTCCCCTGTACACACACATTCCACTGTACACACACATTCCCCTGTACACACACTTTCCCTTGTACACACACATTCCCCTGTATTCGATGAAGATGTCTGCTGAATTTTACTACATACAAACACGTGCATATGTACTGAACAGTTATTCACTACTCATTGTTTAGGTATTAATCATTGAGTTCAGATCAGAACTCATGACGACTCTCATTTCACTCAGGACCCAGACACTAGGCTACTACTACTCATATTCATCAGTGACATTAACTTGACATTTATGCATCTTCTATCTGACATCATCTATACAAGGAATCATAAACCTCCCACTCTAAAAGAAGATACAAATGATAAACAAAACCCACACAACGTGATAACTGACAAGTTATTAAAAGTAATGTTGAGATGTGCATTACACAGAGACCTCTTACATCTGCTAAGGTTGCTAAGAAATACTGTATCTAACCTCTAGCATAAATACTTGTGCCATTTAAAATCTAATAACCAGAAATATACTAACCCACATATGCTTACATTTCAAGACAACTCCTTATTTCAAAAACTACTCAACTCCATTCTATGCAATTACAAAGCAATTACTAAATTGCTATGGGTGTGTAATACAAAACTTTATCTACCTTCAAATTAAAGGATTGCCATATCACAAAATGTACTAATCTAATTGACTAGTAGCTATACAAATGTATGATCTTAATTTGACCAGTAATGTTACAGCAAAAGAATCCGGCAGCAACAGGATTTGAATGTTTACACTCTTAGGAAAAAAGGTGCTATTTACAACTTAAAAGGGTTCTTCAGCTGTCCCCATAGGAGAACCCTTTGAAGAACCTTGTTTTGGTTCCAGGTAGAACCCTTTTGAGTTCCATGTAAAACCCTTTCCAAATAGGATTCTACATGGAAGCAAAAAGGGTTCTACCTGGAATCAAAAAGGGTTCTCCTATGGGGACAGCCAAAGAACCCTTTAGTTCATAAAGTTGCTTGATCGATGGTTAGGCTATAGGCTGGCAAAAATTAGGTGAATTTATGTAAATAATGAAGTTCATCTGTAGGAAATTCCCAGCAACAAAGGAGTGATCAAATTAAGATCTTACATTGTTCTTGGCAAGCAGATTTCATGGAGGCCTCCTTTTTCTGCCCAGTAACAGAATGTTGAGTAATTTCAGACATAGCCTCCCACACTCACCTACCCACGCTGCACTGCTCTTGGTGTGCACCCTGGTCATAATACCAAAACTACCAGCACTTCACAGACGCCCACCACACAACAGACGCTCCATTTACAGTAAATAGGTGCAGTATAAGCGGAACCAGAATGAGGGTGGGGGATTCTCTTACCAATAGAGACCCATATATCACAGAAAACACCTCAGCCAAGAATCCTTCCCGCTTCAACTAAAAGCTTAACCATCTGATTTGGGTTATAAAGTGTGACTCTATCGTTATACACTTTCTTGCACTAAACTAAAGTTTTCCATTAGAAATTATATGTGTACTATACATTATGGGGGATTTTATTATACTATGCCTTAAAGAAAACCTTGAGTTAATCAATCTAGCAAACAACCAATGAGGTGCATTTGTTTAAAGGCCCAGTGCAGTCAAAAACAGTCTGGCTTTAATTCCAGTTTGTGCAGACATCACCAGGTGGCAAATTAGTTAATAGACCAATAACAAAGAGAGTTCCAAAGCTCTCTGCCAATTAAAGCCAGTTTTTAGGTTTCCCCTCACCACTCACTCCCACAGTCCTAGAAAAATTATTGCTTGAGAAATGTATCTTGCTAAGAAGCAATTTGTGGTTCTTTTGTACCTTTTTGATTGAAAACAATCACAGTAAAATACCCACTGGGCACAAACTGGTAAAATCAATATTGTTTCAACGTAATTTGTCAACGTATTGTGATATGGAATCTACGTGGAAAATACATTGGATTTGAAGAAAGTCCACAGAATTACCACAGAATCAAGTTTTCATTGTAACCAATTTTCAACATAGACAAACCTTGTATAAAATATGTTGAATTTTCACATTTGAAACAACGTCAGATCTTCAATGTTATATGCACTATCAAAAGAAAAAAAGATTATAGGCTGGGCAGCACCTCCTACAGCTATTTGGTCTCCCATCCAGGGTTTTAACCAAGCCCAGCTCTGCTTAGCTTTTATATTTGTCACTGACTACTACCAATGTGATATTGTGAGAATGACTGTTGAGAATCCCCCACTTAAAAATTCAATAGATTCACTGTTGCTATCAAAGTAATTTCAAAGGTTAGGTTTAACAGAGCAAATGAAATGTAAATATACTTTATAAGTCATATATCATCAATAATGCCGTTTAGGGATATATAGCATTAACAAAGTCATCAACAGCTATTGTTTCAATTCAACCCAGGGTTCAACTAAAAATAGACTAAGTTTAACTACACTAGATTTAGTCCTATTATTTAGCTTAGCTTTTTGGTTGAGATGGAGGCGAGAATCCAACATATCAATTATTAATTTGTAGACAAACCGGATATTGAATTGTGTTTGGTTGTCAATGCAACCAAATATCAACATTTGAAGGAGATCTTCTGTTTGAATAGTTCCATCTGTGCCACTGACTTAGTCTGGCTTTAATTACAGTTTGTCTACAAATTAATAATTCATATGTTGGATTCACATCTCCATCTCAACCAAAAATACAAGTTAAAGCTTGATTTGATTTAGTCCTATTCTGTATTACTGTATAACAAACATATTATTGAATTGTGTTTGGTTGACAACACAGCATTTAAAGGATATCTAATGCTTGGATAGTTTCATCTGAGCCACTGGCTTAATCCTATTCTTAATTTTGAATCTTGCTTGAGATGGAGACGTGAATCCAACATATCAATTATTCATTTGTAGACAAACTGTAATTACAGCCAGACTAAGTCAGTGGCACAAAAGACACATCTTCTTTAAATTTTGATATTTGGTTGCGTTGACAACTGAACACAACTAAATTACACTTTTGCAATACAGTAAATAGCCTATTAACTTGTTGACAAGTTAAGAAATTATGTGTTGGATTCACATCTCCAACTAATCCAAAAATACAAGTTAAAGAATAGGATTAAGCCAGTGGCTCAGATGAAACTATACAAGCATTAGATATCCTTTAAATGCTGCATTGTCAACCTAACACAATTCAATAATATGTTTGTTTAACAGTGAATAGCCTAAAGTTAAGTCTATCTTACAAACTAATGTAACAGTAGTTATTCAACGTTAAAATGTGTAACACTTCCACGGCCACATTTTGAGGTTAGCCTCCTGTAACTATAAAAGTCTTCTTATGTAATCATGTTCAAGATAGCATGCAAAGGTCGCAGGTCTGTGGAGAGCTTCACAATTGCTCTAATAATCTGCTCAGAATTTCAAACGGCACTGATCACTTACACCATGTACTTTAACGTAATCTCAACAGCACTCCAGGTCATTTGGTTTTGCTATTAGATGAAGTACAGTGACAACACATTAAGTTGTTTAATTAATACAGGATATCTGACATTGTATTGTGACTTAAACTGCTTTTAGATGGAACTCAACAAACTTCCGTCTGTCTTTTTGAGTGGGTGAATAAAGGTTGAAATCTCATTGATCGACGTCGCAATCAAATATCAGACAAATCTCCACGTTGAAATTACGTGGTGTGCCCAGTGGGTACTTAATTGTTACCCAGAATGATTTGATATTGAGATAAAAACGTCTGCATTGGACCTTTAAAGACCGTGCATGTTTCACGTGTTCTTGATTATACAACAAAACTGACTGAGTAGAAGAGGAACCATATCTTGGTCATGGACACATTTAGGTGATCATGTCATGTGTTAAATAAAATGGATTCCACTTCTGCTTTCAATATGCCTATTACTGATTCATTGGGCATGTTCAGAACAGGATGGTGACTACAGCCTAACAAGAAGCGCAACAGTATATAGAAATGAAACTACATGAAACTATGTTCCAGACTCTTTCATTGTAGAGACTTTTTAAAAAGTAGGCTACTGTACATGTGAAACATGCCAGGAGACAACAGTCCTCAATTCAAAGTCAGCTCCGATCAATACATTATGCCATGTTGGTCCAGTAAGTCTGTAAGTTATTGTAAGTCTTCCAAATGCATACAATTTGTGGTTCAGTTTGTCAGGCAGCATACATTACAACTCACACATTAGCTCAATCATTTGAAATGGTAATACGCCTATGAACATCCATCAGATTTCTATATAATTTAACCTAGCCAATGTCCATGAGTGATCCGTTTCGATTTCTCATCAGGTCTCAATGTTTCCACAAAGTTGCATGGCTTTACGCCCTGTGATAGTAGGAACAACATCAGACACTAAAGACATTGACAACACAAACGACACTCGAACATGGATGACCCAGCATATGCTTACCATTCACTCACTCCTGGTCCTCTTCAGAACCCAAACCCTCTGAACACAAAGAACAACAGACAGACTCCATCCATCAGAAATTGGCCAGTTTCATCACACTGAGTGAAACCCTTTTCCTGCCCACACATAGCTGAATGCCCCAGTCACACAGCACCCCCAACCAGGTGCACCACAGATATCCAGATACGTTAGAGAAAGCAAAAACAGAGTGAGCAGCTAGCAGAACAGATTCGCTCATGCCTTAGCTGAGTCACCAAAACCCCCACTTCCCATCTCTGCATGCTTGTCATAACTCCCCTAATGACAGGTCAAGTTCTCAGGATCCCACACTGAACCCCGGGAAGGTTGGGTGTGGGAGTGTGTGTTCCCAACCTGAGGGGGTTGGATGTGATATGAAATTGACCTCTGAATTGGACATCTGTGTGTGTGTGTGTGTGTGTGTGTGTGTGTGTGTGTGTGTGTGTGTGTGTGTGTGTGTGTGTGTGTGTGTGTGTGTGTGTGTGTGTGTGTGTGTGTGTGTGTGTGTGTGTATACTGCCTCCGTCATAGCGATAACCTCATACTAGTGTCTCATGATAGTAGAGTACAAGAGGAGATTGACTCTTTGGCCATTATTCATCAGTATCCCAGATCATTAAAGATCTGGTTATGTTATACATCAGTATCACAGACTACTGACACTCTGGTCATGTTATACATCAGTATCACAGACTACTGACACTCTGGTCATGTTATACATCAGTATCCCAGACTACTGACACTCTGGTCATGTTATACATCAGTATCACAGACTACTGACTCTCTGGTCATGTTATACATCAGTATCACAGACTACTGACACTCTGGTCATGTTATACATCAGTATCCCAGACTACTGACACTCTGGTCATGTTATCTGGTCATGTTATACATCAGTATCCCAGACTACTGACACTCTGGTCATGTTATACATCAGTATCCCAGACTACTGACACTCTGGTCATGTTATACATCAGTATCACAGACTACTGACACTCTGGTCATGTTATACATCAGTATCCCAGACTACTGACACTCTGGTCATGTTATACATCAGTATCACAGACTACTGACACTCTGGTCATGTTATACATCAGTATCCCAGACTACTGACACTCTGGTCATGTTATACATCAGTATCACAGACTACTGACTCTCTGGTCATGTTATACATCAGTATCACAGACTACTGACACTCTGGTCATGTTATACATCAGTATCCCAGACTACTGACACTCTGGTCATGTTATCTGGTCATGTTATACATCAGTATCACAGACTACTGACACTCTGGTCATGTTATACATCAGTATCACAGACTACTGACACTCTGGTCATGTTATACATCAGTATCCCAGACTACTGACACTCTGGTCATGTTATACATCAGTATCACAGACTACTGACTCTCTGGTCATGTTATACATCAGTATCACAGACTACTGACACTCTGGTCATGTTATACATCAGTATCCCAGACTACTGACACTCTGGTCATGTTATCTGGTCATGTTATACATCAGTATCCCAGACTACTGACACTCTGGTCATGTTATACATCAGTATCCCAGACTACTGACACTCTGGTCATGTTATACATCAGTATCACAGACTACTGACACTCTGGTCATGTTATACATCAGTATCCCAGACTACTGACACTCTGGTCATGTTATACATCAGTATCACAGACTACTGACACTCTGGTCATGTTATACATCAGTATCCCAGACTACTGACACTCTGGTCATGTTATACATCAGTATCACAGACTACTGACTCTCTGGTCATGTTATACATCAGTATCACAGACTACTGACACTCTGGTCATGTTATACATCAGTATCCCAGACTACTGACACTCTGGTCATGTTATCTGGTCATGTTATACATCAGTATCCCAGACTACTGACACTCTGGTCATGTTATACATCAGTATCCCAGACTACTGACACTCTGGTCATGTTATACATCCGTATCACAGACTACTGACTCTCTGGTCATGTTATACATCAGTATCACAGACTACTGACACTCTGGTCATGTTATACATCAGTATCCCAGACTACTGACACTCTGGTCATGTTATACATCCGTATCACCAGTATCCCAGGCCAGTGCGGCTGATCAACCCTCCAGGCTCTCCTCCAGAGAGCTCCATGGGAACTGAGGAGCTCCTTTGTAAACAGACACTTCCTCTGCTGCAGTTCCCACGCTGGTGGACGTCCCATTCCACACACACAGGCTACAGTATATTAGTACATACAGGACAGAACCCTGCCACGGCTTGTTTTAAATCAGACCCCCCCCCCCCCTTTTGCCCTGAGAACAGCCTCAATTTATCTGGGTAAAGACTCTACAAGATGTCGAAAGCATTCCACAGGGCTGCTGGCCCATGTTGACTCCAATGCTTCCCACAGTTGTGTCAAGTTGGCTGGATGTCCTTTGGGTGGTGGACTATTTTTGAAACACGTGGGAAACTGTTGAGTGTGAAAAACCCAGCAGCGTTGCAGTTCTTGCCACAAACCGGTGCGCCTGGCACCTACTACCATACCCCGTTCAAAGGCACTTAAATCTTTTGTCTTGCCCATTTACCCTCTGAATGGCACACATACACAATCCATGTCTCAAGGCTTAAAAATCCTTCTTTAACCTGTCTCCTCCCCTTCATCTACACTGATTGAAGTAGATTTAAAAAAGGTATCATAACTTTCACCTGGTCAGTCTATGTCATGGAAAGAGCAGGCGTTCATAATGTTGTGTACACTCAGTGTATATGTACAAAGAAGTATATTTTACACATCAAATGGAAACTGTAGAGACATTATGACTGAGAAATGCTTGCTCAGTGTTGCTGTGTGTAGGAGGATAGGGGGGTTTGGCTGTTTCCACTCAAGTCAATGTGAACTTTTTAAAATGCTGACTTCTAATTCAACAGAAAGGGTTGTGATCTGATTACTGTTGTTGCACTATTCACCTTACACCAGAAATGATTCTAGAAGGGAAGACAACTCATAAAAACATACCTGGCGTTCTACCACTAGCAGATATAAGGTGGACATTTTGAGTGCATGATTTTAGTCCCTAACCAATACCCATGCCTATAAGACAAAGATATCCAGAATGTCACTCTACACAGTCATCTCACCACAGAATCTAACTGTTGACTCATATCCCTGTTGTTTCTGGTCTCTACAGATATGTGCATGGTGAATCTTGTGTTTCAATAGATATTGCTCTGTCATGGATGAGCTTATACTATATGTAAAGTCACATATGATCTTAATTTGACCAGTTTCTCACAGACGAAAAATACACCTGCAGCAACAGGAAAATGTGAAATATAGTGTGGATTATAATTCATGGACATTTGTTTATGTGCAAATCAAGTCTGAAATTGTAAAGTGGAAATGACAAACTTTAGAAGCCTTTTTCAACCTTGAATACACTATAAGTTTGCATTTTCTTATGTGCAGGAATATATATAGACTGTACCAGTCAAACGTTTGGACACAGCTACTCATTCAAGGGTTTTTCTTTATTTTTACTATTTTCTACATTGTAGAATAATAGTGAAGACATAAAAACTATGAAATAACACATATGGAATCATGTAGTAACCAAAAAGTGTTAAACAAATCCAAATATATTTTAGATTCTTCAAAGTAGCCACCCTTTGCCTTGATGACAGCTTTGCATACTCTTGGCATTCTCTCAACCAGCTTCACCTGGAATGCTTTTCCAACAGTCTTGAAGGAGTTCACACATATGCTGAGCACTTGTTGGCTGCTTTTCCTTCACTCCGCGGTTCAACTTATCCCAAACCATCTCAGTTGGGTTGAGGTCGGGTGATTGTGGAGGCCAGGTCATCTGATGCAGCACTCCATCACTCTCCTTCTTGGTCAAATAGCCCTTACACAGCCTGGAGGTGTGTTGGGTCATTGTCCTGTTGAAAAACAAATGATAGTCCCACTAAGCGCAAACCAGATGGGATGGCGTATCGCTGCAGAATGCTGTGGTTGCCATGCTGGTTAAGTGTGCCTTGAATTCTAAATAAATCACAGATAGTGTCACCAGCAAAGCACCCCCACACCATCACACCTCCTCCTCAATGCTTCACGGTGGGAACCACACATGCAGAGATTATCCGTTCACCTACTCCGCTTCTCACAAAGACACGGCGGGTGGAACCAAAAACCTCCAATTTGGACTCATCAGACCAAAGGACAGATTTCTACCGGTCTAATGTCCATTGCTCGTGTTTCTTGGCCCAAGCAAGTCTCGTCTTCTTATTGGTGTCCTTTAGTAGTGGTTTCTTTGCAGCAATTCAACCATGAATGCCTGATTCACACAGTCTCCTCTGAACAGCTGATGTTGACGTGTCTGTGAAGCATTCATTTGGGCTGCAATTTCTGAGACCTATAACTCTAATGAACTTATCCTCTGCAGCAGAGGTAACTCTGGGTCTTCCTTTCCTGTGGCGGTCCTCATGAGAGCAAGTTTCATCATAGCTCTTGATGGTTTTTGCGACTGGACTTGCTGAAACTTTCAAAGTTCTTGAAATGTTCCGGATTGACTGAACTTAATGTCTTAAAGTTATGATGGACTGTAATTTCTCTTTGTTTATTTGAGCTGTTCTTGCCATAATATGGACTTGGTATTTTACCAAATAAGGCTATCTTCTGTATACCACCCATACCTTGTCACAACACAACTGATTGGCTCAAACACATTCATTAGAGAAATTCCACAAATGTACTTTTAACAATGCACACCTGTTAATTGAAATGCATTCCAGGTGACTACCTCATGAAATTGGTTGAGAGGATGCCAAGAGTGTGCAAAGCTGTCATCAAGGCTAAGGGTGGCTACTTTGAAGAATCTAAAGTCTAAAATGTACTTTCTTTTTTTAACACTATTTTGGTTACCAAATGATTCCATATGTGTTATTTCATAGTTGTTATGTCTTCACTATTATTCTACAATATTGAAAATAGTAAAAATAAAGAAAAACCCTTGAATAAGTTGGTGTGTCCAAACTTTTGACTGGTACCGTATACAGTGGGGAGAACAAGTATTTGAGACACTGCCGATTTTGCAGGTGTTCCTACTTACAAAGCATGTAGAGGTCTGTCATTTTTAACATAGGTACACTTCAACTGTGAGAGACGGAATCTAAAACAAAAATCCAGAAAATCACATTGTATGATTTTTAAGTAATTCATTTGCATTTTATTGCATGACATAAGTATTTGATACATCAGAAAAGCAGAACTTAATATTTGGTACAGAAACCTTTGTTTGCAATTACAGAGATCATACGTTTCCTGTAGTTCTTGACCAGGTTTGCACACACTGCAGCAGGGATTTTGGCCCACTCCTCCATACAGACCTTCTCCAGATCCTTCAGGTTTCGGGGCTGTTGCTGGGCAATACGGACTTTCAGCTCCCTCCAAAGATTTTCTATTGGGTTCAGGTCTGGAGACTGGCTAGGCCACTCCAGGACCTTGAGATGCTTCTTACGGAGCCACTCCTTAGTTGCCCTGGCTGTGTGTTTCGGGTCGTTGTCATGCTGGAAGACCCAGCCACGACCCATCTTCAATGCTCTTACTGAGGGAAGGAGGTTGTTGGCCAAGATCTCGCGATACATGGCCCCATCCATCCTCCCCTCAATACGGTGCAGTCGTCCTGTCCCCTTTGCAGAAAAGCATCCCCAAAGAATGATGTTTCCACCTCCATGCTTCACGGTTGGGATGGTGTTCTTGGGGTTGTACTCATCCTTCTTCTTCCTCCAAACACGGCGAGTGGAGTTTAGACCAAAAAGCTAAATTTTTGTCTCATCAGACCACTTGACCTTCTCCCATTCCTCCTCTGGATCATCCAGATGGTCATTGGCAAACGTCAGACGGGCCTGGACATGCGCTGGCTTGAGCAGGGGGACCTTGCGTGCGCTGCAGGATTTTAATCCATGACGGCGTAATGTGTTACTAATGGTTTTCTTTGAGACTGTGGTCCCAGCTCTCTTCAGGTCATTGACCAGGTCCTGCCGTGTAGTTGTGGGCTGATCCCTCACCTTCCTCATGATCATTGATGCCCCACGAGGTGAGATCTTGCATGGAGCCCCAGACCGAGGGTGATTGACCGTCATCTTGAACTTCTTCCATTTTCTAACAATTGCGCCAACAGTTGTTGCCTTCTCACCAAGCTGCTTGCCTATTGTCCTGTAGCCCATCCCAGCCTTGTGCAGGTCTACAATTTTATCCCTGATGTCCTTACACAGCTCTCTGGTCTTGGCCATTGTGGAGAGGTTGGAGTCTGTTTGATTGAGTGTGTGGACAGGTGTCTTTTATACAGGTACGAGTTCAAACAGGTGCAGTTAATACAGGTAATGAGTGGAGAACAGGAGGGCTTCTTAAAGAAAAACTAACAGGTCTGTGAGAGACGGAATTCTTACTGGTTGGTAGGTGATCAAATACTTATGTCATGCAATAAAATGCAAATTAATTACTTAAAAATCATACAATGTGATTTTCTGGATTTTTGTTTTAGATTCCGTCTCTCACAGTTGAAGTGTACCTATGATACAAATTACAGACCTCTACATGCTTTGTAAGTAGGAAAACCTGCAAAATCGGCAGTGTATCAAATACTTGTTCTCCCCACTGTATATATTTTTTTAAACTGTCAAATTACACAGGCATGCTATTTGTAAGAGGCTCCTTTTGATGAAGTAAAAACTCATTTTTTGTGGCTTGAGAAGGAGCTATTTCTGTACTTCTGTAAATGTGCTTGTCGTCTGGTACACAGGAAGGGCCTTTTGCAACTGAGATGAGTCAATCCTAGATGAGTCGGTCATGTTGCTACGGAAGCAGATATATTTCCAGATATACTCTGTCACACACCCACACAGCCAATGAGCCATTCCATCACGGGAAACAGAAAACGCTGGAATTACAGGAAGACTTTGATGTGAGAGTGGCAACTTTGAATGAATAGTCCTCGGATCTGCATTTGATATGTATCTACATAAAATGTAGAGACATCAAATGCATAAAATGTAGAGACATCAAATGCAGAGCCGAGGACCGTTCTACAGCCCTGCAGGAGTTGTGGGTTAAGTTGTGAGTCAGGAAAGGAACTGAGTCAAGATTAGTACTATTCTAGTCTAAACAGAGTTGGTTCTCAGCCAGGCCACAGACTGATTCTTCATTGTGTGCTTAATTATTCAATGTCTGACATGTGGGGGCGAGTCTGCATGCATTACATTTCCCCTCCAACCATAACTTCACAGTCCAGACATAAAAAACACTACTGTACTATTTGGGTGATGCAGTGTGTCTGACCTCCAACGATGAGAGTTGTTCATAACACGGTGCTAGTGTCATCCTAGCACATACCCCCCCTCCCCCCACGGTTATTGTGCCAGCCCTATGGTCGACATCCCTCCCTGAGCTAGAAAAATTTGACGGTCTTCTCCACTATACCTCTCAGAGATTTTTTTCTCTCAAGAATATAGTTTCCCCAAAGGCAGTTTTTCATTTTAACATGAAGAGGTTAAAGTTAGTAATTATTTTATGAGTAGAATGGAACGGTCGGGAGGAAAAGCTTCGTTTCCAAAAGTTACAACTGGTCAAAATCATTCGTTTTTGAGACGGGGTGTCACCAAAGCTGTGTTGTATTCATTAAGTATTTTGTAGCTAATTTTCAGATGCATTCTTTTTACATAAAAAAAACAGATAATTATGACAATAACTGTGGTCAATTGTATGACAATTAATTGTTACCCAAAATTCCATAATGGTTACAGCCCTAGTCGACCATGTGTCTACATTAGTCTCCCCTAACACATTTTACATCACTATAGTCTGTAGCTTAAAGTAAAACTACGCACCTGCCAACAGCATTACTGGCCAAAAGGAATTATATGCCTAATATGTGTTAGGTCGATCCGTTTCACACAGTAAGAGAGAACTGAAATCCCTCAGGTGCATACTGAATACACACACACACACAATGTCCTTGTCAGGACAATTATGCCAGCGTAGGCCAACAGCTGTGTCTCTGTCCTCATTATAATAATCGACATTGTGAAACACTTTCTCACTGCTCATCCCTTCCTTCCCCACTGCTGAGAAAATGCCTGTCAATACTTCTACCTGACACAAAACAAGTCAACATCCTCTAATCCCAGAGGGGACAGAGAGAATAGAGCAGCTCACTAGCCCTACTCATCACAGTCTGCCCGGCAGGGAGGCAGGGAGGCAGGAAGCATTCAGACAGACAAGGATGTTGGGTGTGACTTCATGGCACACTTCCCATATTCCCCTGAATGAGAACCAGCCAACATCTGAGGATGACCTTTGACCTGAACCAAAGAAACCCTTCTGAACATACTGTAGTGTTTTTACCATGTTGATACTGGTATACCAGTTACTAGATTTGCAACACAATGTCACAGGTCTCAGTACAATAAAATGTTATCAAGGTAGTTACATTTTCATCTAGACTTGTATCGACAGTTCTGAGAAAGGACTAAAGTATCAATTTACCTTTTACCTAGCAACCGAGAAAAGGTTTGTGTTAGTGGGAACAACAACGTGTGTCATTATCCATTTTTATTTGACCATAGTGAAGTGCTCTCACATCACTATTGGAAAACCTCTTCCATGGTTTTTGTGAAAACAGTGCCACCTTGAGACAGAGACATAACCCTACAAAATTGTGGAAAGGAAAAGCTAACGTCTCTCAAAATGTTCACTAGATGGCACTAAAACCTAATGTAGCTGATATCGCATCACCAGGTGGATATGAGCTCTTCACAGCTTTATAGAGCTGAATACATTTTCATTCAAATAGATTTCAGTACATTCCCGAAGTATGATTTTAAGGATTTCAATCTGCTATCACTTCATCAACTTTTCTGAATACCTATTGGACAATCCCTCTTTTATTGCTCTTCTCCATAACTGTAGACACATTAAACGCAGTACACTCAACATTAGCTTTATTAAAGTTGTGAATATTACAATCGCTATTGCACCACCAGTCTTGATACCAGTTTGGAGCACAATACTAAAACAAAACGAGTTCAGACTCCAACTGCCATTTCAACACTACACATGTTGTTTTAATGAATGCAAGTGTCAAGGCCACCACTTCCTCTTCTCTTCTGCCGTACAATGTCAGGTTCTTACTGGAAACCAGTCCCTCTGAGTAAAAACAGACTGGGATGCCATTGTAAACTGACTTACCATTACAAAACTAGGTTTTAGTTGCAAGCCTTCACTGTTAACCATATACACTGAATGCACAAAACATTAGGGACGCCTTCCTAATATTGAGTTGAACCTCTTTTGCCCTCCGAACAGCCTCAATTCGTCGGGGCATGGACTCTACAAGGTGTTGAAAGCGTTTCGAAAACGTTCCACAGGGATGCTGGTCCATGTTGACTCCAATGCTTCCCACAGTTGTGTCAAGTTGGCTGGATGTCCGTTGGGTGGTGGACCATTCTTGATACACACAGGAAACTGTTGAGTGTGAAAAACCCAGCAGCATTGCAGTTCACACTCAAACTGGTGAGCCTGGCACCTACTACCATACCCCGTTCAAAGGCACTTAAATATTTTGTATTGTCCATTCAGCCTCTGAATGGCACACGTACACAATCCATGTCTCAATTGTCTCAGGGCTTAAACATCCTTCTTTAACCTGTCTCATCCCCTTCATCTACACTGATTGAAGTGGATTTAATAACTGACATCAATAAGGGATCATAGCTTTCACCTGGTCAGTCTATGTCATGGAAAGAGCAGGTGTTCCTAATGTTTTGTACACGCAGTGTAGCACCACCAGTGCCAACCACCACCAACTCTCTCTGTTGAGTGTTTTCAGTATGCAGTGACCAGAGCTCCACAAGTACAGAAAGATAGACAGTCTTCTTGACCATGACCTCTATCCTGTGAAATTACTGTTCTATTCACAGCTTATCAGATGAATGTAGCGAGCTAACTGAGCCAGACTTAAACCACATGAATGGATATGAGAGAGAGAGAGGGAAGTCCCAGAGTACTAATTCTGAGACAGAAAATTGGTTCATTCAGGCTAGGGAAAATACAGAGTTTTGAGTTGTAGAGTAAATGTAACACTGAAGGGCTTAAGCCTCCTGGAAATGTTTTAACTAGTGGCAACCTGTCATCTCATGTCCAATCTGAGCAGAGTTGAATGGGATAGAGGGGGGTTTGCATTCACCTCTTCCAGTCGTTTTATATCTGTGGTGAACCATATCTGTCCATCTACAGTAAACTTTTTTTATATAGGATACAGTGGCAATGAACCATACCTGTCTGTCTACAGTAAACTTGGGATGTAGGGTAGTAAAACAAGTGCTGCATTCTAGATAGCTCACGCCCCCTATCTTCTTGTCACTCCGCAATGAAAGTATGTGACTCGGCACTGTAGTCTCACCACAAACCTTGGCCCCATATAAATGTAGTTAAAGAGCACGCATTATGTTCATATTTGGATGGAAGTATGAAATGTGCGTTACGTGCGCAATAAGGCAGTTCTCCAAATGGCGTTGTAAGATTTTCAACGGTTCAAAGACTACAGGATTTAGAAAAGTTTCACACTTAGTTTTTTTTTATACAAAAAGGAACAGGAAGCAAGCCTTCTATCTCACGCTGACACCGCATACTTCCCTTTATCTTTGTAAACCGTCCTTTACGCATGAGTGCTTTGTAGTCTCCATTTTTTTCAAATGTATCAGCCAGCTTCAAACTTGCTTCACTTCCCGAAATGTCAATTTCAGAGGGAAGTTATCGTTAAAATGTATCCATAAATATATGTACATAATTAATATTTTTGCACCCATTTAATTGCACCCTAATAGGCCCTTGTGTGTATTTATATTTCCATTAAAGTATTACTGTATGGCTTCCTCAAACTCTAATATGTCAAATATTCGTTATATCTTATTTTTTTTATGTCAAGTCACTAACTAAAACATATCAAATAGGTTATTTCGTATGTAATCACTACTTACCCATTATTATAAGTAGTGCAGGAGATTTCTGGTTTGCGCTAGCACAGGAACAAGTTGGTTGAATTATTAATTGTTGACCAAAAGTTATTTCGACGTTGGCAAAAGTCCTAAAACGGACCAAGCAGTGTCCCTAACTTATCTCAGTCCTGCCTCTTCATGTACAAGAACACTAGGCGTTTGCAGTTCTGCAGTCATTCATAGCTTTGGAGTTGAACTGTGACACTTTCTTTCGCAGTTGGTCACACCCATCTCACTCCACGAACTAACAACTTTTGACATTCAAATATCCAACTCATTCAAACAAAATTTCAATTACAAATATGTCTGTTTGTACACAGATGTAAGGATTATACATTTGTATGCACTAAGAGAACTTTAATCAATAAATATGTATTTAAAAAGAGGAAATTGTTTCTCTTTCTGCATACATTAATTGTTTTAATGAAACTTTCAAAAAACAAACACATTAAGGATGAAGAAGCATTTTTTATTTGTTTGTTTTGTCTTATTTCAATGTACATACTGGTCTTGTTTCAATGTTGATTTAGGACGTGGGAACCTCCAGGACCAGAGGGTGTGTACCAGTATGACATTCATAGAATGCTTTATTGAGGAAACAGCCCGCTCCCTACAGCGCTTGCTCCCACAAGCTTATTAAAGGCATCGGCTTTGAAGGTCATAAACGGATGAATACTTCTACACCCACTCTATCTACAGATCCGGTTGACCATTGATCTGTAAAATATCATGAATGGATGTTTTGGAATGTGAAGTTTCGGATTCTGTACACATTTCCTGGATGTCCATAGAAGAACAAACCAAATGGCAGTGTCATGCTTCCTACAGAAAAAATTGAGTTATTACTGCCGCTTTGTGCCAGCTTGGGAACTGGTTGCTACCTCCCCAGAGAACTTGCACAGTTATTCACTTCACTTGGCTGGTGACAGCAGATACACCATGTTCCAAAACACTATTCAATTATATTGTATATAAACGACCAGAGAATTAGTTAGTTAGCCACGTTAGAATTGCACCACTCCACCTTTCTAAGTTAACTTTGACAGTTCTCCTTCCTCGCAAAATCAAATACTTTTCTGTCACTGAACTTTTAATGTCACTGAACCACATGACAGCATTCCAGTGAATGTGGTATGTTTGCAATCCATCTGCCACATCTGTGTGTACCTTTCATGTCAGTTGGTCCTAAAGATGCCACAAAAAAGCTGTTAACTTAAATAGTTATTTTAGAGCCTGACAGTATACCATTGGGGACACAGATAAAGGCCTGTATAACCATTCATGGTCAAGTGGAGGACACAGAGCTATTTGGATATACAAGGCCAATAGAAGTCAACGGAGCTTGGTATGGGGTGAGGTGGGTGTGGTATCTGTTGCAGGATGTTTTCCATTTTGCTGTGGAATGTTCCCAGAGGTGTTAGATCACAGCTCAGGCCGATGCATTCCGTTGCGCCACAGCCCACGCAGTACCTCCCAACACATACCGCAGAAACAGAATTAATATGTGAGAGAGCAGAACATCTTTTCTGAGATAACGATAACTGAGATGGCAGCCTAGACTGCATGCTGTGCTGAAACGGCTCGTCATTTAAAAATACAAAATGGCAACACTACAACACTGAAAGTTAGCCAAAACAACATGTCGATGGAAGTGGGTACTAGTGATCATGTGCAATGCCGAAAGTTATTGGTCATCCACATCCACTATGTTAGCTAATAGTTACCTTTAAATTCTAGGTCACTTACACAAGTCTCAAATCACTTTTTATTTACTGCATTATTTTATATGGAATACAGGTAGAGTACAAACATTTGACATACAATCTGTATCAAGAAAGCTTTTACAATGATATTTAATATAATATCAGGTTCATTTCTTGTGAGCTGCAACAAGCAGTGCAGGCAGAGTGACCCTTCTGGGTCAAGACCAAGGTAAAGTAAGAGACCAAGGTTAGCGGTCAAAGGTCAGGTAATTTCAACAGGCCTGTTGTCCAGTCCTGAAGCTTGCAGTCCCCAGGAGGAGAGGGCCCAGGCGCAGCAAGGCTTGTACAGGGATGCATAGCTGACAACTTCAACAGGAGCTCAGGGAATGATGTACTTCCTGTGGAAATGAAAGATGAGCAGAGGAACGACAAGAGAGAGACCAGCAGAGTTAAGAGATGAATGCGACCAAGTCAGTCATAACATTCACACATGAAGCAAGTCAGCAATAAGACAGACCACCAAAGCGACACGTTAGGATCAAACTAAAAGTACATCTAACCACGATATTTAGCTAACAGTTGTTTAACTTCCAGGTGTGTGGAAGACATCTTCCTGAGGCAGGGTATAGTGTTAGACCAGGAAGCAGGCTAGAATGTTGGACAGCATGTCCCCTCAGTAGGGACTGGCCACATGTATGTCCTCAACACATGGCTGTTATCTGTGGAGTGGGGGGGGGGTTCACACATCAGATCCAACTTGGTTAGCTGCATTCATGGAATGGACCTATGAGTATTCTTCATGTAACACCATCACATAATCAGTTTGCTAACGATTGTTGCCAATTGCTACCAAGCCATTCATAACGTTCCATGTTTCCCATGTCATTACAGTTCACACCCAAAGACATGTTCTGACACGTCCAGTCCCACTGATGGGAAATGTGTGTTACATTACAGGTACACACTGCTACAAACTGTACGGTCAGGCTAATATATTATTGTACAGTTCATTCAAAGGGATCTGTTAACAGTCCATCCTCCAGTAGACGTGCCCCTCCCACTGGGTTGAGACCTCTCACCAGAGAGCCAGCAGTCCAGGGTGCCATCGGCTGAGTTCTTCATGACAGGCAGATGAACAGCAGCCCCCTGCCCTGTGCACCCTGCCTCAGTCTGTGTTGCAGGACCCTGCCCTGTGCCCCCTGCCTCAGTCTGTGTTGCAGGACCCTGCCCTTTGCCCCCTGCCTCAGTCTGTGTTGCAGGACCCTGCCCTTTGCCCCCTGCCTCAGTCTGTGTTGCAGGACCCTGCCCTTTGCCCCCTGCCTCAGTCTGTGTTGCAGGACCCTGCCCTTTGCCCCCTCCTTCAGTCTGTGTTGCAGGACCCTGCCCTTTGCCCCCTCCTTCAGTCTGTGTTGCAGGACCCTGCCCTTTGCCCCCTCCTTCAGTCTGTGTTGCAGGACCCTGCCCTTTGCCCCCTCCTTCAGTCTGTGTTGCAGGACCCTGCCCTTTGCCCCCTCCTTCAGTCTGTGTTGCAGGACCCTGCCCTTTGCCCCCTCCTTCAGTCTGTGTTGCAGGACCCTGCCCTTTGCCCCCTCCTTCAGTCTGTGTTGCAGGACCCTGCCCTTTGCCCCCTCCTTCAGTCTGTGTTGCAGGACCCTGCCCTTTGCCCCCTCCTTCAGTCTGTGTTGCAGGACCCTGCCCTTTTCCCCCTCCTTCAGTCTGTGTTGCAGGACCCTGCCCTGTGCCCCCTGCCTCAGTCTGTGTTGCAGGACCCTGTTCTCACATAGCTCCAACAACAGTCTCATCTGCCACAGAGCAAACGTCTACATCTGTTCCAGGGTCAGTATCACCTGTGGCAAAAAGCAGTCAACACACACTAAGAGACGACATTGGAGACATACAACCGAGAGCACATTGAAGTGACGTCAGTTTGTATTGGGGAAAAGTCAATCTATGAAAACGTATCTAACACTAATACAGCTGAATTGGGAGTGGGAGCATGTACATCAGGGCTCCACAACCTTGTTCCTGGAGCGATAACGTCCTGTAGGTTCACGCCAACCCTAATCTAGCACACCTGATTCTAAGCTGAAATTAGGTTAGTTAAAACTGGGGTTGGCGCAAAAACCAGGAGGGTATCTCTCCAGGAACAGTTGGAGAGTCCTGAGGAACATGCACAGACCACTGTTACTATTGTATGAGGTGACTTCTATGTTTCTTACATGATCAATAGCAATGTAGGTGGGCAGCATCTCAGGGTTCTCCTGAGTGACACTCAGATCGAATGGCAAAGATTAAGGCCAAGTGTTGTGTTTTTGGACAAAGACAACAAAATAGAAGCTCCATTCAGTGCTACAACAGTAAATAGAAGCTCCATTCAGTGCTACAACAGTAAATAGAAGCTCCATTCAGTGCTACAACAGTAAATAGAAGCTCCATTCAGTGCTACAACAGTAAATAGAAGCTCCATTCAGTGCTACAACAAAATAGAAGCTCCATTCAGTGCTACAACAGTAAATAGAAGCTCCATTTAGTGCTACAACAGTAAATAGAAGCTCCATTTAGTGCTACAACAGTAAATAGAAGCTCCATTCAGTGCTACAACAGTAAATAGAAGCTCCATTCAGTGAGTGCTTATCAATTGAACAATCAAAAACAGAAACTGTGGAATTATAAAATAGGACAGTGAGGAATGTTTCAATAATTGCAATCAAATCATGAGCTAAAGGTTAGAACCAATCTCCTTCAATTTCACAGTGTATTCAAAAATAAATATTCCACATGTCCAATTACATATAGTGATATCTACCTGGTGGAAATGGGATTCAAGTGATTAACAAACGGATTCACAAGGGGAGCGACATAGGCAGTATTTAAGTCTAATTTAAACCCTCAATGTAAGCTCTGTGTTACAACGTTAAGTTGCAGCTGCACCACATAGCATCCACTCCGCTAATCAACATGTCTCATGCTATCCGAGGCTTTCAGCGAAGGAGACCAAGGCAGCATCGGAGGGGAAGGTCGAGATGGCCTCTGGCTGTGGGAGAAAAAATAACTGCTACAACAACAAGGTCTGCTGATCGTGCCTGACGGAGGCACTTGACGGTTTCCAATGAGCTATTGCATCTAGTGGGACAGGGGACATGTTGACTAAAAGGCTATTGGACCATAGGCTGGTAGGCTCACAGGGAAATATCCTGTCACACAGTGTCAAGACATATTGGTTGTTTTGCCGCCCCACAGTGATGTCACGTGCACTACTTTGTGCTATACTGGGATTATATCATTATCAATATCTAAATGTCTCATTCATGCTTCTTTCTGACTGGCCAACACAGATGTTCGAGACTCATTATGCTAGCTATGTGTTGATAGTTTAGCATTGATTTCATTTTCATTGGTTCAAGTTTCACAACCTTGCAACCTTAACATACAAATGAAATAAATGTGTACTGGTATATGCAGCATGCCATGTTGACAAAGTTATGCTTGTACGCTAAAGTATCATTGAATCTCCTATGTAGCCAATATCCAACATGTAGTACTGAAGTAGTACTGATGAAGTACATGATGGCATGTAACTAGTTAAAAGGTGTCCCAGTCAGTCCAGTTTTGTGTAAACAGAGGACCAGGATGTTTGTACCTTGAATGTGCGGACTTCTGAGTTCCTGTTGACGACGTTGGGGGATAATAGATTCTTCCAGTCCAGAAGGTCGACCTTATAGGGCACGCAGCTTCAGATACAGAACACCATCTCTGGACAGAATGGACATACAACACACATACAGTGAGGGAAAAAAGTATTTGATCCCCTGCTGATTTTGTACGTTTGCCCACTGACAAAGAAATTATCAGTCTATAATTTTAATGGTAGGTTTATTTGAACAGTGAGAGACAGAATAACAACAAAAATATCCAGAAAAATCCATGTCAAAAATGTTATAAATTGATTTGCATTTTAATGAGGGAAATAAGTATTTGACCCCATCTCTATCAAAAAAGATTTCTGGCTCCCAGGTGTCTTTCATACAGGTAACGAACGGAGATTAGGAGCACACTCTTAAAGGGAGTGCTCCTAATCTCAGTTTCTTACCTGTATAAAAGATACCTGTCCACAGAAGCAATCAATCAATCAGATTCCAAACTCTCCACCATGGCCAAGACCAAAGAGCTCTCCAAGGATGTCAGGGACAAGATTGTAGACCTACACAAGGCTGGAATGGGCTACAAGACCATCGCCAAGCAGCTTGGTGAGAAGGTGACAACAGTTTCTGTGATTATTCGCAAATGGAAGAAACACAAAAGAACTGTCAATCTCCCTCAGCCTGGGGCTCCATGCAAGATCTCACCTCGTGGAGTTGCAATGATCATGAGAACGGTGAGGAATCAGCCCAGAACTACACAGGAGGATCTTGTCAATGATCTCAAGGCAGCTGGGACCATAGTCATCAAGAAAACAATTGGTAACACACTATGCCGTGAAGGACTGAAATCCTGCAGCGCCCGCAAGGTCCCCCTGCTCAAGAAAGCACATATACATGCCTGTCTGAAGTTTGCCAATGAACATCTGAATGATTCAGAGGACAACTGGGTGAACGTGTTGTGGTCAGATGAGACCAAAATGGAGTTCTTTGGCATCAACCCAACTTGCCGTGTTTGGAGGAGGAGGAATGCTGCCTATGACCCCAAGAAACCATCCCCACCGTCAAACATGGAGGTGGAAACATTATGCTTTGGGGGTGTTTTTCTGCTAAAGGGACAGGACAACTTCACCGCATCAAAGGGACGATGGACGGGGCCATGTACCGTCAAATCTTGGGTGAAAACCTCCTTCCCTCAGCCAGGGTATTGAAAATGGGTCGTGGATGGGTATTCCAGCATGACAATGACCCAAAACACACGGCCAAGGCAACAAAGGAGTGGCTCAAGAAGAAGCACATTAAGGTCCTGGAGTGGCCTAGCCAGTCTCCAGACCTTAATCCCATAGAAAATCTGTGGAGGGAGCTGAAGGTTCGAGTTGCCAAACGTCAGCCTCGAAACCTTAATGACTTGAAGAAGATCTGCAAAGAGGAGTGGGACAAAATCCCTCCTGAGATGTGTGCAAACCTGGTGGCCAACTACAAGAAACGTCTGACCTTGCCAACAAGGGTTTTGCCACCAAGTACTAAGTCATGTTTTGCAGAGGGGTCAAATACTTATTTCCCTCATTAAAATGCAAATCAATTCATAACATTTTTGACATGCGTTTTTCTGGATTTTTTTGTTGATATTCTGTCTCTCACTGTTCAAATAAACCTACCATTAAAATGATAGACTGATCATTTCTTTGTCAGTGGGCAAACGTACAAAATCAGCAGGGGATCAAATACTTTTTTCCCCTCACTGTATAGAAGAAATGAGTCAATTTTAGATCACATGTTAGGATGGAAAAAAATAGTGATATTGGAAAAATCTATAGCTACATAGCACTATTATTTTGAACGACATTATAGTGAAACTTTGACTTGTAATTTAAAACAAATATTTTTTTATTTATATAATATTTTTGCTAGATAGCGTTAGCTAGCGCTAGTCGGGTGTACCTGCACAAAAACTCTGGTGTTTTTCATCCTATAGCTTGTTTTCCATCTTTTTAAATAGCAAGCCAACATGGTTTCAGCACTTTTATTTTTGCCTGACTGGTCAAAACTTGTCTTCTCATGCTCTCTCGTCCCTCTGCAGAATATGGTGAGCAGATTGTTTTGAAACATCAAATCTCAATAACGTTGCAGTATTGAATCGCAATACATATAGAATCGTGAGAATCGCAGTACATATTGTATCGGCACTTAAGTATTGTGATAATATCATATTGTGAGGTCCCTAGTAATTCCCAGCCCCACAAAACAATATGTGCTGCCATTAACAACCATTATTGCAGAATATCACAAACTCACATCAAAGAGTATGGCCCTGATAATTTATCACCCACTGAGATTTCATGATATGAATCTGAACATTGGGCCAGAAATGTTCACAAACATACAAGTGGTGGACTTACTGAAGATGTGGAGTTCCTTTACTTCAGGTCTATGGACAGCTTCCAGTATCAATGGTCCTTTTACTTGAATCTGTAACCACATTAAAACAAGTAGGTCAGCCATTCATCTTTGAACATTTAGTTTGAAAACAATGTGAAAAAGATCCTATGATTTTCTTGTAATAGCGGAGTTTGATCATCCTAACTGACCTTTCCCTGTACTGTATTGTAATAGCGGAGTTTGATCATCCTAACTGACCTTTCCCTGTACTGTATTGTAAAGAGGAAGGGAGAAAAGCGTATCAATTGCATACATGGACACATAGCATTACTCACTTTCTAACAAAAATCTTGAAATCTCAATTTTGACATGGACCATCCTGCTTAGCAGAATGACTTTGCAGCATGATTACATTTCATTTGACCTTATTGAGGAGCTGCAGCTCAGGCAACATGGTGGGGGCCATCAGTTCCGCTGTAATCTCCTCTAAACAGAGTCCCCTATGCTCTGAAGACATTGAAGAAATGAACACAGAAACACAGCCATTACACACTAAATATACAAAAGTATGTGGACACCCCTATTTCAGCCACACCCGTTGCTGACAGGTGTATATATCGAGCACACAGCCATGCAAAGTCCATAGGCAAACAATGGCAGTAGAATGGCCTTACTAAAGAGCTCAGTGACTTTCAACATGGCACCGTCATAGGATGCCACCATTCCAACATGTCAGTTCGCCAAACTTCTGCCCTGGGGCCTCCCGAGTGGCTCAGTGGTCTAAGGCACTGCATCGCAGTGCTAGAGGCGTCACTACAGATCCGAGTTTGATCCCCGACTGTGTCGCAGCCGGCCGCGACCGGGAGACCCATGAGGCGGCGCACAATTGGCCCAGCGTCTTCCGAGTTAGGAGAGGGTTTGGCCGGCCGGGATGTCCTTGTCCCATCGCGCCCATCGTGCCTCCTGTGGCAGGCCGGGCACATGCACGCTGACACCAGTTGGACGGTGTTTCCTCCGACATATTGGTGCGGCTGGCTTCCGGGTTGGGCGAGCAGTTTGTCATGTTTCAGAGTCGTGTTTCAGAGGACGCATGGTTCTCGACCTTTGCCTCTCCCGAGTCCGTACGGGAGTTGCAACGATGGGACAAGACTGACTACCAATTGGATATCACAGAATTGGGGTAAATTAATTAATTTTAAAAAAGCTGCCCTGGTCAACTGTAAGTGCTGTTACTGTGAAGTGGAAACGTCTACAAGCAACAACAGCTCAGCCGCGAAGTGGTAGGCCACACAAGCTCACAGAACGGGACCGGCGAGTGCTGAAGCGCGTAGCACGTAAAAATCGTTTGTCCTTGGTTACAACCCTCACTACAGAGTTCTAAACTGCCTCTGGAGGCAACGTCAGCACAAGAACTGTTCGTTGGGAGCTCCATGAAATGGGTTTCCAGGGCCGAGCAGCCGCACACAAGCCTAAGATCACCATGCGCAATGCCAAACGTCGGCTGGAGTGGTGTAAATCTCGCCGCCATTGGACTCCGGAGCAGTGGAAACTGCAGCATATCACCCTGCATCCCACTGCTGGCTTGCTTCTGAAGCTAAGCAGGGCAGGTCCTGTTTGGTCCCTGGATGGGAGACCAGATGCTGCTGGAAGTGGTGTTGGAGGGCCAGTAGGAGGCACCCTTTCCTCTGGTCCCAAAAAGATCCCATGGCACTTATTGTAAGAGTAGGGGTGTTAACCCCGGTGTCCTGGATAAATTCCCAATCTGGCCCTCATACCATCATGGCCACCTAATCATCCCCAGCTGCCACCAGGAGACTCAGGTTACGTAGGGACTGTTACCTGGAGAATGGAGGTCACACACACTTTACCTCAGGGACACCCAAGTAAGGTCCCGGAGGGCCATAGCGTCACTGATTTTCACCCTTTCCTTCTAATCAACTGAGTCAGAACCGGCACGAACTGACCAGACAAGTGAACATTGGCTAATCAATTACAATCAATTGATAAATTAACTACCAGGTAGAAAAGAAAATCAGCAATACTTCAGCCTGTGAGGGTCAGAGTTGAAATGCCCTGGTCTATATGCTGTTCTCTCACTATTCTTAACCACTCATCCCAGACAATTACCACCCCACTCATTATGGTCATTGACTTTTACAGCTGTCAGTAGAAACTCTGATGGACTTCTCTCCTCATGTTACACCACCTCCCTCTTGCTATTCTTGGAATCCGCACCCAAGTCATTATGGTGATTGAAAGTCGGATACTTTAGTTTAGAGCTCTGTCTGTCATGCTATTCTAGAGCTCTAGTAAGCTGTACCAAATGTGGGTTTTTCCAGAGATTGTGCGTCTTACCGGTTATCTGTGCTGTGGGCAGGAAAATGGTGGTAGAGCGCACAGAGCAAGGTAGCGATGGCCGAGTTGGAGTGTACCTGGGAGAGGACAAGCACAGGATAACAGAGCGCTACGTCAGACTCAGACATAGCAATAAATCAAAATCACAGTGTTGATGTTAGCACATATCATAATAGAGTCCCTTTTTTGTGAATAGGTCCCATGAACAAATGAGGAATTTGCCCTGTGCAAAACAGTTTTGAATTGTTATCTACCTGACGTCCTTTGTGCTCATAAAAGCTCTACTTAAAAAATAAAGGCTTCGGTTAAGTGTGTGTTTAGGCTGGTTCAAACCATTGTGTCGGCTTGGAGAGAGAAATCACTTGTTTAGATTAGTGTGGGTGAGGGGTTGCCTCGCCGCCTCTTAAAACACCAGCTGAAGAGATTAGTTCTCAACCCACGAGCTGCCACTCATCCAGTCTACATGGCAACGGATAAAGCGAACTGGCTGGGTGGGATGTTCTGGTTTTTACTATGTGTATTACAGGGAGAGGTGAAAACAACAGCACTATTTACTACATGAGTCAGCTTGATAACAAGACCCACAAACATACTGTAGAGTAACATAATGACTGAACAGCTGTTTATTTAGCGCCACTCAAATTCATTTTCAGAAACTTGTTCCTGAACAATATTACTATGTTTCAATCACACCATTCCCTATGCTGAGACTAAGCTCACTGGTGAACTCTGTAGCTACACAAAATGAGAAGAGAAGTGTTTCACTTCAGGTTTCATGATGAGCCAGACTGACAGGGCCGTATGGTGATTGGTTACTACGCAGAATGAAAGCGCTCTCCACAGACCACATCGAGAGAGAGGGCGAGCGAGAGATTGAAATAAAGACGCCATGTGTCTGCTCCCCTCTACAATCTTTCCTGATGCAGGTGTGTTGATGGCAGGAATAGGTTGAGAATACTACAATAAGGCCATTCAAATTGCGACCTTGAAGTTGTGGGCCTGAAATTGTCCACCTAAAAATATGGCAAGTCTAAAATCAAAGGGTTTGTACAGTAAATGTTGAGGACGAGTCAGATTTAGCATCAGTAATGAGTATTGTTACGTACAAAAAGACACCTTAGTCACTGCTTGCGTAGCCCTGGGATATTTGAACTGCATTTGTTATGAAGAACACTCACGTAACAGGACTCCTCTCCCACATCTCATTATACAGTGGCAAGAAAAGTATGTGAACCCTTTGGAATTACCTGGATTTCTGCATACATTTGATCTGCTCTCCATCTTAGTCACAACAATAGACAAACACAGTGTGCTTAAACTAATAAACAAATTATTGTATTTTTCTTGTCTATATTGAACACAATTTAAACATTCATATGTGAAACCCTAGGCTAATGACTTCTCCAAAAGCTAATTGGAGTCAGGAGTCCGCTAACCTGGAGTCCAATCAATGAGAAGAGATTGGAGATGTTGGTTAGAGCTGCCTTGTCCTATAAAAAAACTAAATTTGAGTTCGCTATTCACAAGAAGCTTTGCCTGATGTGAACCATGCCTCGAACAAAAGAGATCTCAGAAGACCTAAGATTAAGAATTGTTGACTTGCATAAAGCTGGAAAGGGTTACAAAAGTATCTCTAAAAGCCTTGATGTTCATCAGTCCATGGTAAGAAAAACTGTCTATAAATGGAGAAAGTTCAGCCCTGTTGCTACTCTCCCTAGGAGTGGCCGTCCTGCAAAGATGACTGCAAGAGCACAGTGCAGAATGCTCAGTGAGGTTCAGAAGAATCCTAGAGTGTCAGCTAAAGACTTAAAGAAATCTCTGGAACATGCTAACATCTCTGTTGACGAGTCTACGATACGTAAAACACTAAACAAGAATGGTGTTCATGGGAGGACACCACGGAAGAAGCCACTGCTGAAAAACAGCAAAAGTGCACCTGGATGTTCCACAGCGCTTCTGGCAAAATATTATGTGGACAGATAACACTAAAGTTGAGTTGTTTGGAAGGAACATAATACACTGTGTGGAGAAAAAGAAAAGGCACAGCACACCAACATCAAAACCTCATCCCAACTGTATGGTGGAGGGAGCATCATGGTTTGGTGCTGCTTTGCTGCCTCAGGGCCTAAACAGCTTGCCATCATCAACAGAAAAATGAATTCCCAAGTTTATCAAACAGTTTTATAAAGATGAATGGTCCAACATTCCTCCTGGCCGTTGTGCAGTTCTGATCCGCAACTACAGAAAATGTTTGATTGAGTTTATTGCTGCCAAAGGAGGGTCAACCAGTTAATAAATGCAAGGGTTCACATATTTTTTTCCAACCCACACTGTGAATGTTTGCACGTATAATTGTCTGTGTGTTATTAGTTTAAGCAGACTGTGTTTGTCTATTGTTGTGACTTCGATGAAGATCAGAACAAATTTTATGACCAATTTATGCAGAAAACCAGGTAATTCCAAAGGGTTCGCATACGTTTTCTTGCCACTGTACATGTTGTTCCATTATCTAGGTCTGTAGCAAAACATACAATCTACATCGATACAGATGACATGTGAAAGGTACAACACATAGGCAAAAGATAGTATGAGCAATATCTGTGTAGGCTATAACCATTGGAGAGGCTGGTTGAAACATCTCACCTCCCTCCTCCCAGGACGAGCATGCCCAGGGCCATGTGGTGGGTCATAGTTCTGGTCCTCTTGTGGAGGACGTGGCAGAGCTCCAGCACCTTCAGGTTACCAGAGCCAGCCATCACCATGGACAACAACATGCTCAGACACATCTCTAAGTTATAGTGGCCCGTCTGGCAGAAGAGAGAGCAAATTGGTTGTGGTGATTTTGATGCAAACTTTAAACTTGACTTTATTCTATTGACTTATATGGACATTATGGTTACATTGGACAGAAGCATGAGAGTAGTGCAACTTACAACTGTTGCTGATGTCAAACACTGCATGAAGTTCCTTGCGAAATTTTACTGTGAAAGAAACAGAAGGGTTACAGACGAACTAGCCAATTAACTCCAACTTATTTTGAAATGTTCGCTTCTTACCAAGCAGTCGAATGCGTCAGAGTTGGCCGAGCCAGCGAAGTGGAATCCCACAGTCATACAGGTTCCAGCAATTATGTGGTCATGGGCTTGCCTGAGGACAGGAGTCGTCCCACACATCATCATGTGACTAAACACACCATCTCTGTCTCTTATATCCAGCCATGCTGAGAGAGCTAGGAAAACTTGTAGTCAGTTTGTAGTCACGCTATGGTTTTCATGTTCAAATCCTCCGAAACCACTGGATTCCCAATGTTCTCTTGGATTATGTGGATGCAAAACAAAGAAAATATATTGTGTTAGCGTTGTAAAAACTGTGGGATACTAACTAATTTAATACTGTTAATGTGTAAATTGGTCAGGCTGCAGGAAATGTCTGAGGCTTGTTGCCAGTCACATCCTCTTGGCACTGAAGCCTCATTTGAGGACCGAAACGTGTTTCCTTATTAGCGTTGATGTCATTCATTATGACTAACTACCAACATTAAGAGCCTTGGAACCAACCTCTAATGTCTATGGACATCTACACTGTTGGCCTTAAGAACCCGATGCCGAACTCATAATATTATTACCACAGGTCCTGTGTAGAGGTTTGTGCTGGCAGTGACTTGTGTCTAATGAGCCAAGGTGTTTGTTGCATATTGAGGGGTGTTACCGGAGGCACATTGCTGCTTTCGAGTTGGGCAGAATCTCATCCCAAATGATGATACACCTGGCCAGTGTCTGAGGAGGGAGAGGAGACAGTGCCAAGCTTCTATATCCAAAGTCAAATTCCACAGCCACAAAGTCAAAATTGGCAACAAAAATGTGCTTTTAGGTCTTAAGTTAAGGTTAGGCATAAGGTTAGCAGTATGGTTAAGATTAGGTCAAATTTTAAGAAGATACATTGTATAAATGGGCGGGGTTTATGACTTTGTGGGTTTAGAAGTGAGTGACGACCTAAAATGTGTGAGTGTACAGGATCAGCCATTTTACTGAACAAAAATATTAACGCAACATGTAAAGCGTTGGTCCCATGTTTCATGAGCTGAAATAAAAGATCCCAGAAATGTTGCAAATCAAGTAAGGCCCGCAACCCCCAAGGAAAATGTGGCGCCCCACACCTAGGTTGGGAACCACTGACGGAGAGCTCCGGGGGTCTGGCTCAGTGAAAAAGACAGGTCTGTACTGACCCAGAGTACACTGAGATAAGGCAGGTCTGTACTGACCCAGAGTACACTGAGATAAGGCAGGTCTGTACTGACCCAGAGTGCAGTCCAGGAGGAACATGGTGTCTGGAGCTTTCAGCCTACCCGCGATAGACCTATGAGAGGGTGAGAAAGAGGTGTTAATGGAAGCCTGAGCCTATTGTCCAATACGGGAACAGAACCAGGAAAAACCTAAAAATGATTCAAAATGACTTTTTTCCCCAGTTATAAGCTATGTGTTGGAGCGCTGGGGTCAAGATGTTCTGTGAGGCACCATGCAAGATTAGATGGGAGATTGAAGAGTCAAATCTAGTAGAACACGGCATTACTTTTCGTTGAAGGGTATCTAAAGATGAGAGTGTGGTGGAATCAATTATCACCTGTTGTTGGTCTTCAGGTAGATCATAGCCAGGGTCGCTCCAGGACAGGTGACGTCCACGTTGATGACCAGAAACCCCCACACTTGGGACATTAAGTCTCTGGTCATAGTATTCTGTTAGACCATGGTTTTGTGCCTCCAGGAAAAAATGTCATATGTTAGATGGGGATCAACTGACAGACAGTAGGCCTACAAGGAAGGAAAGTTTTCTTGCTGGTTGCTAATTGTACTTCTCCATGATCTGGTAGCTGGGGGACTTGTGTTTTTCTCTGTTGATACTGGTGTGGGTGCCTCGATGCCCTACCACCATGTAGAGCTGCTCAGATACATTCAGGTTAGTCATACCTACAAGTCGGAAGTTTACATACACTTAGGTTGGAGTCATTAAACTTGATTTTTAACCACTCCGCAAATTTCTTGTTAACAAACTATAGTTTTGGCAAGTCAGTTAGGACATCTACTTATTATTTCACTTATAATTCACTGTATCACAATTCCAGTGGGTCAGAAGTTTACATACACTAAGTTGACTGTGCCTTTAAACACCTTTGAAAATTCCAGAAAATGATGTCATGGCTTTAGAAGCTTCTGATAGGCTAATTGACATCATTTGACCCAATTGGAGGTGTACCTGTGGATGTATTTCAAGGCCTACCTTCAAACTTAGTGCCTCTTTGCTTGACATCATGGGAAAAATCTAAAGAAATCAGCCAAGACTTCAAAAAGAATTGTAGACCTCCACAAGTCTGGTTCATCCTTGTGAGCAATTTCCAAAATGCCTGAAGATACCACGTTCATCTGCACAAACAATAGTATGCAAGTATAAACACCATGGGACCACGCAGCCGTCAAACCACTTAGGAACAAGACGCGTTCTGTCTCCTAGAGATGAACATACTTTGGTGTGAAAAGTGCAAATCAATCCCAGAACAACAGCAAAAGACCTTGTGAAGATGCTGGAGGAAACAGGTACAAAAGTATCTATATCCACAGTAAAACGAGTCCTATATCAACATAACCTGAAAGGCCGCTCAGCAAGGAAGAAGACACTGCTCCAAAACCGCCATAAAAAAGCCAGACTATGGTTTGCAACTGCACATGGGGACAAAGATTATACTTTTTGGAGAAATGTCCTCTGGTCTGATGAAACAAAAATAGAACTGTTTGGCCATAATGACCATCGTTATGTTTGGAGGAAAAAGGGTGAGGCTTGCAAGCCGAAGAACACCATCCCAACCGTGAAGCACGGGGTGGCAGCATCATGTTGTGGGGGTGCTTGCTGCAGGAGGGATTGGTGCACTTCACAAAATAGATGGCATCATGAGGGAGGAAAATGATGTGGATATATTGAAGCAACATCTCAAGACATCAGTCAGGAAGTTAAAGCATGGTTGCAAATGGGTCTTCCAAATGGATAATGACCCCAAGCATACTTCCAAAGTTGTGGCAAAATGGCTTAAGGACAACAAAGTCAAGGTATTGGAGTGGCCATCACAAAGCCCTGACCTCAATCCTATAGAAAAGGCGTGTGCGAGCAAGGAGGCCTACAAACCTGACTCAGTTACACCAGCTCTGTCAGGAGGAATGGGCCAAAATGCACCCAACTTATTGTGGGAAGCTTGTGGAAGGCTAACTGAAACGTTTGACATAAATTAAACAATTTAAAGGCAATGCTGCCAAATACTAATTGAGTGTATGTAAACGTCTGACCCACTGGGAATGTGATGAAAGAAAAAAAAGCTGAAATAAATCATTCGCTCTACTATTATTATGACATTTCACATTCTTAAAATAAAGTGCTGATCCTAACTGACCTAAAACAGGGAATATTTACTAGGATTAAATGTCAGGAATTGTGAAAAACTGAGATTAAATGTATTTGGCTAAGGTCTATGTAAACTTCTGACTTCAACTGTATTAGGTTACTGCCATGCATAAAGCATACAATATGGTCTTTTAGATGAGTCCTGAGGGAAGGGTAGTGATACATTGATACCCTTTTATTATTTATCAGCCTTTTGAAGTATGAAGAGTGCTTTCCATGCAAGACTGTTTCTTTTTTCCGCCGCTCTACATAAACAGTTGATAACTTCCTGCAAAACAGTACATCATATAACATTATTACACCACTACATATTTACAACACAAAATGTTTAAAACCACCATACAACAATATCACAACGTACACTACAGGTCAAAGGTTTTAGAACACCTACTCATTCAAGTGTTTTTCTTTATTTTTACTATTTTCTACATTGTAGAATAACAGTGAAGACATCAAAACTATGAAATAACACATACGGATTCAAGTAGTAACCAAAAAGGTGTTAAACAAATCAAAACATATTTTATATTTGAGATTCTTCAAAATCACCACCCTTTGCCTTGATGACAGCTTTGCATACTCTCGGCATTCCCTCAACCAGCTTCACCTGGAATGCTTTTCCAACAGTCTTGAAGGAGTTCACACATATTATGAGCACTTGTTGGCTGCTTTTCCTTCACTCTGCGGTCAAACTCATCCCAAACCATCTCAATTGGGTTGAGGTCGGGTGATTGTGGAGGCCAGGTCCTCTGATGCAGCACTCCATCACTCTCCTTCTTGGTCAAATAGCCTGGAGGTGTGTTGGGTCATTGTCCTGTTAAAAAACAAATGATAGTCCCACTAAGTGCTAACCAGATGGGATGGCATATTGCTGCTGAATGCTGTGGTAACGATGCTGGTTAAGTGTGCCTTGAATTCTAAATAAATCACAGACAGTGTCACCAGAAAAGCACCCCACACCATCACACCTCCTCCTCCATGCTTTACGGTGGGAAATACACATGTGGAGATCATCCATTCACCCACACCATGTCTCACAAAGACACAGCGGTTGGAACCAAAACTCTTAGCTCTTCACAGTCCCTGTTGTTGCATAATGTGTATTTTTACCTTCTTTTTAAATCTGATTCTACTGCTTGCGTCAGTTACTTGATGTGGAATAGAGTTCCATGTAGTCATGGCTCTATGTAGTACTGTGCACTGCCTAATAGTCCGTTCTGGACTTGGGGACTGTGACGAGACCTCTGGTGACATGTGGGGTATGCATGGGTGTCCGAGACAGCTCGGTACATTCAGCTTGTCAACACCTCTTACAAAAACAAGTAGTGATGAAGTCAATCTCTCCTCCACTTTCAGCAATGAGAGAATTAGATGCATGTCATTAATGTTAGCTCTCCGTGTACTTGTAAGGGCCAGCCGTGCTGCCCTGTTCTGAGCCAACTGCAATTTTCTTAAGTCCCTCTTTGTGGCACCTGACCACACTACTGGACAGTAGTGTCAATGCGACAAAACAAGGGCCTGTAGGACCTGCCTTGTTGATAGTGTTGTTAAGAAGGCAGAGTAGCGCTTTATTATGGACAGACTTCTCCCCATCTTAGCTACTGTTGTATCAATATGTTTTGATCATGACAGTTTACAATCCAGAATTACTCCAAGCAGTTTAGTCACCTCAACTTGCTCAATTTCCACATTATTCATTATGAGATGTAGTTGAGGTTTATGGTTTAGTGAATGATTTGTCCCAAATACAATGCTTTTAGTTTTGATAATATTTAGGACAAACTTATTCTTTGCTATCCATTCTGAAACTAACTGCAGCTCTTTGTTAAGTGTTGCAGTCATTTCAGTTGCTGTAGTAGCTGACGTGTATAGTGTTGAGTCATCCGCATACATAGACACACTGGCTTTACTCAAAGCATGTCGTTATTAAAGATCGAAAAATTTAAGGGGCCTAAACAGCTACCTTGGGGAATTCCTGATTCTACCTGGATTATGTTGGAGAGGCTTCCATTAAAGAACACCCGCTGTTCGGTTAGACAAGTAACTCTTTATCCACATTATAGCAGGGGGTGTAAAGCCATAACGCATACATTTTTCCAGCAGCAGACTATGATCGATAATGTCAAAAACAAGACAGCCCCCCCAATAATTTGATCATCAACTTCTCTCAGCCAATCATCAGTCATTTGTGTAAGTGCTATGCATGTTGAGTGTCCTTCCCTATAAGCGTGCTGAAAGTCTGTTGTCAGCATTGTATCTGGTCAAACACAATTTTTTCCAGAAGTTTACTAAAGGGTTGGTAACAGGCTGATTGGTCAGCTATTTGAGCCAGTAAATGGGGCTTTACTATTCTTGGGTAGCAGAATTACTATAGCTTCCCTCCAGGCCTGAGGGCACACTTTCTAGTAGGCTTAAATTGAAGATGTAGCAAATAGGAGTGGCAATATCGTCCGCTATTATCCTCAGTAATTTTCCATCCAGATTGTCAGACCCCGGTGGCTTGTCATTGTTGATAGACAACAATTTTTTCACCTCTTCCACATTGACTTTACAGAATTCAAAAGTACAATTCTTGTCTTTCATAATTTGGTCAGATATACTTGGATGTGTAGTGTCAGCGTTTGTTGCTGGCATGTCATACCTAAGTTTGCTTATCTTGCCAATGATAAAGTCATGAAAAGTAGTTGGCAATATCAGTGGGTTTTGTGATAAATGAGCCATCTGATTCAATGAATGTTGTTACTATCATTCTTTATATCATTTTTTTCTGTTTCATAGTATAGTTTATTTTTATTTAGTTTAGTCACATGATTTCTTAATTTGCAGTACGTTTGCCAAATCGGTTGTGCTGACAGACTTATTTACCATACCTTTTGCCTCATCCCTCTCAACCATACAAGTTTTTAATTCCTCATCAATCCAAGGGGATTTAAACGTTTTACAGTCATTTTCTTAATGGGTGCGTGCTTATTAGTAACTGGAGCAAGCAATTTCATAAATGTGTCAAGTACAACAACATATAAATCACTACAAAACTTATTGTATGACCTTGACAGGGCTGCAGTGGAGCAGGTTGAGAGCTTCCAGTTCCTTGGTGTCCACATCACCAACAAACTAGAATGGTCCAAACACACCAAGACAGTTGTGAAGAGGGCACGACAAAGCCTATTCCCCCTCAGGAAACCTAAAAGATTTGGTATGGGTCCTCAGATCCTCAAAAGGTTCTACAGCTGCAACATCGAGAGCATCCTGACTGGTTGCATCACTGCCTGGTACAGCAATTGCTCGGCCTCCGACCGCAAGGCACTACTGAGGGTAGTGCGTACAGCTCAGTACATCACTGAGGCCTAAGCTGCCTGCCAACCAGGACCTCTACACCAGGCGGTGTCAGAGGAAGGCCCTAAAAATTGTCAACAACCCCAGCCACCCCAGTCATAGAATGTTCTCTCTACTACCGCATGGCAAGCGGTACCGGAGCGCCAAGTCTAGGACAAAAAGGCTTCTAAACAGTTTTTACCCCCAAGCCATAAGACTCCTGAATAAGTAATCAAATGGCTTCCCGGACTATTTGCATTGCCCCCCCTCTTTTACACTGCTGCTACTCTCCGTTTATCATATTTGCATAGTCACTTTAACCATACCTACATGTACATACTAACTCAATTAGCCCGACTAACTGGTGCCTGTATATAGCCTCGCGACTGTATATAGCCTCGCTACTGTTATTTTTCATTGTCTTTTTACTGTTGTATTTATTTTTTTACTAATCTATTGTTCACCTAATACCTATTTTTTTACTTAAAAATCGCACTGTTGGTTAGGGCCTGTAAAGTAAGCATTTCACTGTAAAGTCTACCACCTGTTGTATTCGGCGCACGTGACAAATAAACTTTGATCTCATACACTATATTAGGCCCAGCCTTTGGAACTTTGGTTTTCCTAGATATGGCTACTATATTGTGATCACTACATCCTTGGATACTGCTTTAAAGCATTAGTAAAGATGTGATCAATACATGTTGATGATTTCATTCCTGTGCTGTCTGTAAATACCCTAGTAGCTTGACTAACAACCTGAATCGGGGTTGCAGGCACTGGTTACAGTTTGAAGTTTTTTCCTGAGTGGGCAGATTGATGAGAGCCAGTCAATATTTAAATCACCCAGAAAATATACTTCTCTATTGATATCACATACATTATCAAGCATTTCACACGTATTATCCAGACTGTTAGCACTTGGTGGTCTATAGCAGCTTCCCACAATAATGGGCTTAAGGTGAGGCAGATGAACCTGTAGCCATATTACTTCAACAGTGTTAAACATGAGATCGTCTATAAGCTTTACAAGAATGTGGTTCTGAATATAGACCGCAACACCACTCCCGTTGGCATTTCTGTCTTTTCAGTAGATGTTATAACCATGTATTGCTACCATTTTATCATCAAAGGTATTATCTAAGTGAGTTTCAGAGATAGTCAGAATATGAATGTCATCTGTTACAAGCAAGCATTTTTAGCACTTTTCTGGGTTGCTTGATTGTTTTTAATGCTTTACTGGGAAGCTGATCAGAAGTAGACATGCTCATGTTATTTATATTGGAGCTGATGTTGCAGGGTGAGCTGCACACAGTGGTCTTCCTACTAGGGCACACTGTGTCAGTGCTAACAGTATAACTGATTCATAGGCCCATGATTACTGCATACAATCGCTGTAGGAGCAACAGAGGTATTCAGCGCAATTAGGGGAACATAAATTAAAGTTACTTACATTGCATCTGCCAACGCCCCTAGGATAATGTACATTTGATGCAGCATTATGACGACTCATTGTCACAATGGTAGGGATTAACTGAGCTGGTCTTGGGTCATTGATAAGTCCTTGTTTCTACGCAGCCTTGAAATCCGTGGACAGAGTCCAGGAGCCAAGATGATTTGGATGGACTCCGTCATTCCTGTATCTTCTGTTTCCAGAAGGTGTCAAAGTTATCAATAAAAGTGACTCCAGCAGAGCTACGGTAATCTTTAAGCCAGATGTGTAATGCCAGTAGCCTGCTGAATCTTTCACACCCACGGCCCAACGATGGTACTGGATCTGAAATTATGCTAAAATCAGTTCTTTAAAATCCATTTTCAAACGTTCCGAGCTAGCCCTTCTGATGTCGTTTGACCCCACATGGACTACGACAGCGTCAGCTCCCGCATTCTGTGGTAGAAAAGTCGGAAGCAGCCTTGTGATGTCCTGCACTCGTGCTCTTGGGTAGCACAGGGTTTTTGCCTTGGTGACCGAGATGTTTCTCACCATAGAGCTGCCTATGATGACAGCTGGTGATGTTGAATGGGCCAGTCTACCAGGCAGCCTCACGGGCTGATGATTGTGGGAGCTCTAGGGATCTGAACCAGAGGTAGAAGCCACCGGAGAGGGAGACAGAACAGGAGATGAAGACGCAGGTACCTCCGGATCCGATCTTGAATTTAGAAGCCCCTAAGGAAGAAGGCGCCGGAACCTCTGGATCCAGGGCGGCAAAGTCATTTCTGGTCTGTGTCAGGTCCAGGCTTAATATCTCCATGGAAACCCCTGTTGCCAGAGGATGCTTTCTTCGACTTCCACGGCGAGTGACGTCCCTCCATGGCTGGTTTGTTGGGTTGAGAACAGCTCCGTTCTCCAGGGATGGGGGAGGCCCCTTCGGGGATGGATCCCTGCTGAGCACCGGCCAGTCGGCTGTGGAGAGCCGACACGGCGGCGACACTTCCACCAGACCGGCGCGTGGATTCCCCAGCAGCTTGTGTAGGTTTGCTACCTGCTTGCTAAGAGTATCCACTTTGACCCTGTAGTCCTCCGCAAGAAAGCAGTTGCTACATTAAAAGTCAGCGCGGTCCACATTGTCCCGGAACAAAGCAAAGTAAACACAGCTCCTGCAGTGCTGGAAACGTTTAATAGCGACCTCCATGAGACCACCGAGCCAGCTAGGCTAGCTGGGCTTCCGTGTCTCTTCCCCTATGCGGAATCTGGCAGGACCCCGGGACAGACAGCAGCGCTCACAGCAACTAAGCCCAACAGAGCCGCAGGATCAAAAATAAAATAAAAGTATTTAAAAACAAAATGTACAAGGAAACACTGTCAGCTTTACAGTAAGGGAAGTGCAGTGTGATCTACTAGACATACCTCCAGCCAGACCATACCCAGGGCCAGCCCAAGGAGTAGGGCTCTCTGTCTGTGCAGTACTCCATCTCAGGACCAGGGGGAGTCCACCTGCAGGAAGACGCAACATCATCTATTCACTTCAATGATATTTATTGCTGCCGCGTTTCAGAGTAAACACCACATTTGTTTTACTTCAATTAAAAAAAAAACTATTTTTTTCTTGAGAAAATTTAGCTTTGAGGATTAAGCTTGCTCCAAAACGTGTAGGCAAAAAAGACAGTTTAAGGTTATTGAGCTTCCGCCCTGAAAGATTTTTTAAATTTCAGTTGTACATTCCTAAGACTGAGCATCCCTTCAGCAATCCAGACATTAAAAAAAATATTTGTTAGCTTATGTCATGGTAAAGTCAATCAAATGTATTTAAAAAAAAGTCATAAATGGTGACCTAACAGTTCCTTATGTAGGGTACATTTCTAAATGTGACGAGCACTATAGGCTATCTATATCCAAAAAGAATGTGCTTTATAAGGGCTGACATAACACATGCTAATTAAGATGCTGATATGACATGAGATGAGATTCAAAACAGTTTGTGTATTTTATAGTGGGTCATCCTCCCTGCAAATTAAATATCCCTATGGGACAACAATGTATGTTATTCGAGACGTAGTTCTTACTAACCGATCACACCTCTGCGTTGTGGCGGTGGCCCGTGTCCTGGAAGACCAGGCCGATGCCCAGCACAGCCGCCACCTGCACGTTGTGCGGTACGTCTAGCTCAGTGGAGGTGGGTGGGAGCAGTGCGGGAATGTGGATGCTCTGCAGGTGGGTGATTAACACGTCCATGTTTCTCAGCTTGGCTGCAGACACACCCAGTAGCAGCCCGATGCTCGTCATGTCATGGCAGCCATTTTAATTAGTCCTCCATGGACTTCCTACTCAGCGTGGTTCACTTGTTTAATAACAGAGCGATTATGACTTGAATGAGTGACTGTAGGGCTGAATGGGGATTGGGTATAAAACAACAAGGTTATAACAGATCACAGCTCTTTGCTCAACATATGCTGAGTGAGGACAATTTTTCAGCCTGTTCCTCTTTTTGGAGGAACCAAACTACACTGAATGAAAGTAGTTGTTTTCTCCATCATCACACAAATGACATAAAGGAAACTAATGAGAATATTTGAAAGTACTAATTTTGCATAAATCACCTGACCCTTTTCATACTTAAATCATTCAACATTCATTTTCACCTATCAAAGGCTGCTGTATTAGACAATAACAGTAACAGCAGTAGACCTTAAAAATGTCACACGTTGCTGTGGTCAAATATAGGCTTATCTTTCCTGGCAGAGGTGAAATGCTAGCAAGAATGAGAATAGTAGTAAAACTGATTACTATATATTCTAGTAAATAACCACTGATCTTCCCTGAGCTAAGAGATGTGATAGATATGACCACGTGGCCTTCTTTAGTAGAAATGAGAAAGTTGCTATGTGTCACTGCCAGGGAAAAGTCAAAGTGAAACTCTCCTCTGAGCGCACGGAGACCTTCCCACTTTCATGTGAGAAAAATAACAAGATGCTCAGAGACTAATTCTTCTAAAACCAATGCAATCTAGAGAAAGCTTAAAAACACTTAATGAGAAAAACTACACGACTTCACTCAACCCCAGAGCAGCTGGTGGCTTTACTGGCCGTTCTCAGAATGAGGACTGCAGAATGGAATTGGTTTGTGTTGAGCGAAAACGTGTGTGTGTGTGACTGACTGACTGACTGACTGTGTGTGTGACTGACTGACTGACTGACTGACTGTGTGTGTGACTGACTGACTGACTGACTGACTGTGTGCGTGACTGACTGACTGACTGTGTGCGTGACTGACTGACTGACTGTGTGCGTGACTGACTGACTGACTGTGTGCGTGACTGACTGACTGACTGTGTGCGTGACTGACTGACTGACTGTGTGCGTGACTGACTGACTGACTGTGTGCGTGACTGACTGACTGACTGTGTGCGCGACTGACTGACTGACTGTGTGCGCGACTGACTGACTGACTGTGTGCGCGACTGACTGACTGACTGTGTGCGCGACTGACTGACTGACTGTGTGCGCGACTGACTGACTGACTGTGTGCGTGACTGCGACTGACTGACTGACTGTGTGCGTGACTGCGACTGACTGACTGACTGTGTGCGTGACTGCGACTGACTGACTGACTGTGTGCGTGACTGACTGTGTGTGTGTCTCTGCGCGTGTGTGTGTCTCTGCGCGCGTGTGTCTCTGCGCGCGTGTGTCTCTGCGCGCGTGTGTCTCTGCGCGCGTGTGTCTCTGCGCGCGTGTGTCTCTGCGCGCGTGTGTCTCTGCGCGCGTGTGTCTCTGCGCGCGTGTGTCTCTGCGCGCGTGTGTCTCTGCGCGCGTGTGTCTCTGCGCGCGTGTGTCTCTGCGCGCGTGTGTCTCTGCGCGCGTGTGTCTCTGCGCGCGTGTGTCTCTGCGCGCGTGTGTCTCTGCGCGCGTGTGTCTCTGCGCGCGTGTGTCTCTGCGCGCGTGTGTCTCTGCGCGCGTGTGTCTCTGCGCGCGTGTGTCTCTGCGCGCGTGTGTCTCTGCGCGCGTGTGTCTCTGCGCGCGTGTGTCTCTGCGCGCGTGTGTCTCTGCGCGCGTGTGTCTCTGCGCGCGTGTGTCTCTGCGCGCGTGTGTCTCTGCGCGCGTGTGTCTCTGCGCGCGTGTGTCTCTGCGCGCGTGTGTCTCTGCGCGCGTGTGTCTCTGCGCGCGTGTGTCTCTGCGCGCGTGTGTCTCTGCGCGCGTGTGTCTCTGCGCGCGTGTGTCTCTGCGCGCGTGTGTCTCTGCGCGCGTGTGTCTCTGCGCGCGTGTGTCTCTGCGCGCGTGTGTCTCTGCGCGCGTGTGTCTCTGCGCGCGTGTGTCTCTGCGCGCGTGTGTCTCTGCGCGCGTGTGTCTCTGCGCGCGTGTGTCTCTGCGCGCGTGTGTCTCTGCGCGCGTGTGTCTCTGCGCGCGTGTGTCTCTGCGCGCGTGTGTCTCTGCGCGCGTGTGTCTCTGCGCGCGTGTGTCTCTGCGCGCGTGTGTCTCTGCGCGCGTGTGTCTCTGCGCGCGTGTGTCTCTGCGCGCGTGTGTCTCTGCGCGCGTGTGTCTCTGCGCGCGTGTGTCTCTGCGCGCGTGTGTCTCTGCGCGCGTGTGTCTCTGCGCGCGTGTGTCTCTGCGCGCGTGTGTCTCTGCGCGCGTGTGTCTCTGCGCGCGTGTGTCTCTGCGCGCGTGTGTCTCTGCGCGCGTGTGTCTCTGCGCGCGTGTGTCTCTGCGCGCGTGTGTCTCACCTCGGTGAAGAAGTCATGTATGTTGAGTGTGGCCAGCTTGCTGAGGTGTCCGTTGGGGCCCAGAGACATGAAGCCTGTGTACTCGTTAGCCTGATCAGGGCTCTTGGGCATGTTGTAGGCAATGCAGGCAGAGTCCACCTGGGAGGCCCGGGGCGATCTTCAGGCCTGCAGCCAACCCGTTGTGAAAGCTGGACCAGCTCGTCATGTTGGGAGGAAGGTCAATGTTCCCGCTGTTCAGATCTACCACCAGAAACACAGCATTCCATATCAGATTGTGATCAATCCTACACGCATGCATTCTCGACTTACATTCAGACCACAATCACATTGGCACCAAAGACCAATGTAAACATGGCCTGCTGGGCTCTAAATACATTTCTGCTCGGCAGAGTGATCACACACATTGCATTATTTGCCTTGCCCTAAAACACTTAACCAGCTATAATTATGGCTCCAGACTTACTGAAGTGAGCCTTTTGTGAGCTTTCTTGTGGGCTGATGTTCAAAACGCACCCAGACATAGACCTTATATAGACGGAGTAAAGCCTTTTTACTCAGATCTTCAAAGACCTTCAAAGGAAAAACAACATACTCCTGTACTTGATGCTTTGTCATAGCTAGTTCTGTTAACGTGTTTGAAGACACAGACTAGGCGTCCACCCACTCCGCCCGGAGGGGGTGAAAACAAGCTTTGGTGATGAAATTTCACTTCCTTATGTTATAAAATACATTTTACCAAGACAAATATGATTTTATTCATGTTCTTAATCGTTCTGTGGGGTCTTTCTCTGGCTTGTAATTAACATTATATCCAAAAAGTTAGATTCCGTAAGCTAATAAATCCGATAATAAGCAGCGAGCTCTGTTGACAGAGCGGTGTTGCCTTCTTGCAGTGACTTGAGGATTTTACATGTAGTGGTGGTCTTCTATAAAGTTGTTTCCGGGGGTCACAAAATGCTAAATTAGCATGACACGAGCTGAATGAAATTTAAAAATACTTTGAAAATACATTTTTAAAAACTTGGTATACACTCAGTGCTCCGTTCACATTTCACAGAGATGCGCTCGTTTTTGTGAGAAATCTTTGTAAAAGAAGAGGAAGTTCGAATTCCTATGAAAAGCATATACTAAAATATGAAAATAATTCATTGATTTAGTCACCCTAATTTTGGCCATCCTACAAGGTTATAAACTCCAATACCTTTTGAACGGATTATGATAGAGACATGATGTTTGGACCATTGGTTTTTATAGAGGATTATCTACACAATTAACATATTTTTTTACTCATTGGTCAAAATAGGCATTTTTGATTGGACACCCTACATAGACACCTCCTCTCAGACAGAAACGTACACAGGTACGAGAAAGGCCTGAGGGATGCAGTACCAGTAAGGTTGAGTTTAGGCACAGGTAGGGGCTCTGTTGACACAGGGTGGTAGGAGAAGAGAGTCAACAGGCCTCTGCCCACTGGCAGAGCCATGGAACGCTGGCACAGCTGCAGCAGTCTGCCCAGAGAGAAAGCAGAGGGAAGGAGGAGCATCAGAACAAGTCAGCACAACTACAGACCAAATGCTAACTACAGAGCAAACCTACAGTACATGCTTGAAACTAATCAGATTATTCATGGATATAGTCTATAACCTGGGCCAGTCTGCTTCTGAATGAGGTAATCTAGGATAGCTGCCATCACTTGAACTTGAACAATGTCGCTGACCTCGGCCAGGTGGACCTCGCTGAGCCTGACTGGTCGGGAGCTCTGGAGGAGATGTCTGGCCTCCTGGATATGCAGCTCCTGGCCCCAGATGAGACCTATCACGTCCTGGTTCAGATCACTCATACCAACCTCCTTATCGTCTGCCTCTGTGGTGGCTGGAGCCTCTAGCATCAGCCCCGGACCGCACACACACACTAAAACACACACACACACAAACATCAACTCCAAATCCACAAGGTTGTAAAGGATGAAGCCCAAACTATCCAATAACCCCCCAAACTCACACATACAGCTTTGCCTTTGGCCACGGTAACTTTGTGTGCTTTCTTGGTGAGGTCCTTTCGCCCAATCAACAGGCAGACAACCTCTGACCAGTCAGAGCAGGGTTGCTCTCGACACTGGTAGATGGCATCTGATGGGCAGAGCCACACCAAAGAGCATGGATTCCAGGTCTTTCAATGTGAAACCTAAACACATAACATAAATGTAACAGAGTCTCACACTAGCAAAGTCTCTATAACATAGCAACATTAGACAGGCTGTGGAGATGTTTCTAGGCCTAATGTAGAGTCTTACCTGCTGATGTTAGCCAAACAACAAGCTTTTCAGCCAAACTTTCATTTGGAGCGTCAGGCTTCATACTGCTATGTCTGGAAAAGAAACAGGGATTGCAAATGTGTAGAGTTGACAGTGAAAATTAAGTCTTAATTTGGAAAAGCATGGTTAAAACCTTGGGACAAGAGTCTAGTTCGTAGTTGTTACTATTACTAGTGGGACATAAAGCGAGTGAACCCTTCTTGGGGCTTTATAGGGAATCAATAGTCGAAGAAGGAACTGATTCAGGCTAAATGTAAGTTTTTACCTCCTCAAAGCTGCTGCAATTAGTTTTCTTCTGGCCTGTGAGAGCGAGATGAGAGATGCCACGTAGGTCAGTTGTCACAGAACAGGAAGTGTGAAATGGGTCATCAGAGAAAACAGGGGAACGACAAAAGAAGCCAAGAGGCCTTTCAGCCTCACAATCATCACCAGAATGCATACTTCTTTCCAAAATGCCAAAAATTATGTATTTGGAGACTTAATTAAAGGAAAGTTCCACCCAAAAATTATCTTTTGGTATTTGTTTCATTAGTCCATTGTTGATATAGTCCCAAAATGTTTTGCTTGTCAGCAATCAAGTTTAAGAAATATAACTTTCAAAATAGAGAAATCATCATCGTATGATGCATTTTGTGTCATATGATGCTAAATACATCATAACGGCCAAATGAACTCGAGGATGGAGACATGGTACAAATGCCTTTCAACCTCTTCAGTGACATGCATGTTGGAGGCATGTGGGCAATGTGTAAGGCATGTCACGGGGATGGTTGTTCGCCATCTTGGGGGCACACTGTTCATTAATCCGACACACACAGAAACCCACCTGGAGAGCTTGGCTAGATACTTCGAAACATCAACTGAAGTGGCATTGCCATTTCCAATCATGTACAGGGCGTAGCTGGGAGAGAAAGAGGCAGAGGAAGACAGAAACAAACGTCAGCGTCTGGTCTGTGAGAGAGAAAGCGAGAGACAGAGATAGACAGTGATGGGGTAAATAGATTCTGTAATTGCATGACAGGCTGTCAGTCTCTCAGCAGTGACATGAGTCACCTCACTTAGCCTGATGGGAGGAGACGCACAAGGCCTGGTCATCAGCACAGTCTCCTCCACCCCACCCACCTGATTCAGCCCTCCATCCGACCAGGGCTTAATTATAGTGGAGTACACACACACACACACACACACAAATACAACAGTGCGCTTTCACACGTGCACAGTCTTACTCACACATACATCCCTCTGTCTTTACACACAAGACAAATGTTTCCCTCTCTTCCTAGCATGAAGCATTATATCATAGCCATTTGACATTTAAACAGAGCATGCGTGTCATTGCTTGATGACCCCTTTTAACAAGGAGATCCTATTAGAGCCTGACCTACCATTGGCTCCACTGGGGCTAGGGACTGCCAACCAAGCCAGGGAGGATGATTTGACGTTGGTCACTCAAAATATCCAGAAATGTCTTATTGTCAAAACACTATTTATGTACCATGTCAGTCAGATTGTGAGGTCCTCTAGCTGTGCTGTAGCTAACCAAGCCAAAGGTGATGTCTACTTTCCTCACACCAAGGACAACGTAAATCAGGATTCCCCAACTGGCAGCAATAAGAATGTATATATATATATATATTTTTTTTTTAAACAGCAGCAAATCAGCTCCAAGTGATTTTAATTTTGAAAATGTGTTAAAACGTTTTCCCACGCATAATACAGAGATATGTGATCGTATACAAACGTAAGCAAAGGTCAATTTGCATACTACAAATGATTAGTATTTATGTTTTGTCCCCTTGACCATCCGCTCAAGAAAAAAACAAAATAAATTGTACCATGGCTGAATATACACTGCTCAAAAAAATAAAGGGAACACTAAAATAACACATCCTAGATCTGAATGAATGAAATATTCTTATTAAATACTTTTTTCTTTACATAGTTGAATGTGCTGACAACAAACTCACACAAAAATTATCAATGGAAATCAAATTTATCAACCCATGGAGGTCTGGATTTGGAGTCACACTCAAAATTAAAGTGGAAAACCACACTACAGGCTGATCCAACTTTGATGTAATGTCCTTAAAACAAGTCAAAATGAGGCTCAGTAGTGTGTGTGGCCTCCACGTGCCTGTATGACCTCCCTACAATGCCTGGGCATGCTCCTGATGAGGTGGCGGATGGTCTCCTGAGGGATCTCCTCCCAGACCTGGATTAAAGCATCCGCCAACTCCTGGACAGTCTGTGGTGCAACGTGGCGTTGGTGGATGGAGCGAGACATGATGTCCCAGATGTGCTCAATTGGATTAAGGTCTGGGGAACGGGCGGGCCAGTCCATAGCATCAATGCCTTCCTCTTGCAGGAACTGCTGACACACTCCAGCCACATGAGGTCTAGCATTGTCTTGCATTAGGAGGAACCCAGGGCCAACCGCACCAGCATATGGTCTCACAAGGGGTCTGAGGATCTCATCTCGGTACCTAATGGCAGTCAGGCTACCTCTGGCGAGCACATGGAGGGCTGTGCGGCCCCCCAAAGAAATGCCACCCCACACCATGACTGACCCACCGCCAAACCGGTCATGCTGGAGGATGCTGCAGGCAGCAGAACGTTCTCCACGGCGTCTCCAGACTCTGGCACATGTGCTCATGTGCTCAGTGTGAACCTGCTTTCATCTGTGAAGAGCACAGGGCACCAGTGGCGAATTTGCCAATCTTGGTGTTCTCTGGCAAATGCCAAGCGTCCTGCACGGTGTTGGGCTGTAAGCACAACCCCCACCTGTGGACGTCGGGCCCTCATACCACCCTCATGGAGTCTGTTTCTGACCGTTTGAGCAGACACATGCACATTTGTGGCCTGCTGGAGGTCATTTTGCAGGGTTCTGGCAGTGCTCCACCTGCTCCTCCTTGCACAAAGGCGGAGGTAGCGGTCCTGCTGCTGGGTTGTTGCCCTCCTACGGCCTCCTCCACGTTTCGTGATGTACTGGCCTGTCTCCTGGTAGCGCCTCCATGCTCTGGACACTACGCTGACAGACACAGCAAACCTTCTTGCCACAGCTCGCATTGATGTGCCATCCTGGATGAGCTGCACTACCTGAGCCACTTGTGTGGGTTGTAGACTCCGTCTCATGCTACCACTAGAGTGAAAGCACCGCCAGCATTCAAAAGTGACCAAAACATCAGCCAGGAAGCATAGGAACTGAGAAGTGGTCTGTGGTCACCACCTGCAGAACCACTCCTTTATTGGGGGTGTCTTGCTAATTGCCTATAATTTCCACCTTTTGTCTATTCCATTTGCACAACAGCATGTGAAATTTATTGTCAATCAGTGTTGCTTCCTAAGTGGACAGTTTGATTTCACAGAAGTGTGATTGACTTGGAGTTACATTGTGTTGTTTAAGTGTTCCCTTTATTTTTTTGAGCAGTGTAGTTGATGATCCCTAATGTAAACGTTAATTCCCTTGCAGGGTTTTCAGTTGTCAGTGGCACCCCCTACTGGAGATGTTGATATTGCAAGACAACTCTAAACTCCCACATGCATTATGTCTTGTGGGGAAAAAAGTGTATTCTACACATTTCCAGAGCGATATATATGGCTCCGTATATTTCCTTCCCTTGTCATCATGAGGCAAAGATGGACACAGTGTATGAGAATAAACAACGATGATGATAGCATACCAGCACCAGTAGTTTGGTCCTCTCACAGATGCCGGGCAGGTAGGTGCTACCTTCTCACCCTTCAGACAGCTGCTGAGCCAGCTGAACACACGGAGGCTCCGCTCTCAGGAAGCACGGACGCAGCATCTGGGCTGCAGTAGAGGGAGGGGCCACAGAGACAGTCATTCAAGTGGTCACAACAGGCTCTGCGACTACAGACTGACCATGACAACAGACATCTATCACTCGGAGTCAAACCATCCTTTCAAAATCACTAAGAGCAATACGTTTTTTTTCAATGTCCATCAGGGAGAGCAAAAGTACAGATTGATACACTTCTTCAGCTGCAGATCTCCATTAATAAACAATACAGTAATTAGCAGCGTGGCATAAGAGTAATTTAATCAACACTTGATACCCGAGCAGCTCAATCCTCATCATGAACCACCTACACAGCCAGGTCAACAACATAGCAAGCCAGCAATTGACCGTTAATTAACATAAACACATTTAGCATCTCCTGGCTCCCACACAGCCTACAAGCCACTGATGCAGACCTTTGGAGCTACATTTTTAAAAGTCCAATATATCCATTTAATGTAGCCTACACCTTCACAATAAATCCATTATTTTAGACAGGTCTAAAGAAACATGATAAAGAAAATGTATATTTCAGAGGAACAGAATAGCATACTCCGTCCTTATTTTAGGCCCTGATGTGGCCATGCCATATGGCTGTGGGCTACACTAGTTCATTTAGAAGACAAAATTTGCTTAATATTCCATGGCTTTTTAAAATTATTTTATAGTATGAAGAATACAATTGAACATAGCTGAATAAAATAAAGGATATTTGCTCCAAACGATTTCCAAGGAAGTACGCGGCTATTCTGTGTTAAGCGGTTAACAGAGAAACAGGTACTCCTATATGCTTCATTTAGAGTTATTAATGCAACTTTAGTTGTTCTATGTTTTGATTTTTAATACATTCTAAGGCTGCACGATGCAACTCTAATCAGGATTTGAAAAAAGTTGTTTCTTGCCTTACTGCACACGTTGGGCATTATTTACAAGTGATAGTATTGTCACCCATCAGACTATTCTTAATTTAATGTTGTCTTTATATATACTAAATAATACAGGTGTTAAATTAGTTTTGATTAAGAATGGACATTTATCATGCACCTGTCTCGGAACAGGGGCATGGGGAAGAAATGTCATCTACTCACTTAAATAGCGAATGGAGAAGCTTCTCCGGTGGTTCATTTTCATACCAGCCAGGTAGGCTATACTCCAGTTGTAAAGAGAAGCAATGTGCTTAAAATTAGGAAAAGTTGAGAAATAAACATAGTAGGCCTAGCCTATAGAAAGCTGATGGGATCCTCTTTTTTTTTAGAGAAGCCATTAAATCTCTTTCTCATGCAATTGCATAGCCTATAGGAATATCGATAAACATGAGTTCATGGGCTCTCATGAAGTGTTTGATTTGATTTTTCTAAAACATTTGCATTGATGTCAGAGTGATTAGAGGGACAATAGAGTGCTGAGTACCAGGCAGGCTGGGTTAGCTGTAGTGGCGTCATTGACATACAGGCCTAGCCAGGTTGCCAGATTGGTTTCTGCTTTAGTTTAGCTACTGTAACTCTTTATACAGTATGTATAGCAATGACAATGAAAAAAATAAGGATAAAACCTAGCGGTCAAACAGGGAAATGGTTCCAATCTTTTTTCCACCATTCGTTTTTCCTATAGAGGATTTTGGAAACACTTAAAATAAGGGCTGTGTTTTGTGTAGGCTTACCTTGGCGTGATGTTTTGATAACCATGTAAATCTCTTTACAAATCCCTGCAAGCTCCTGCATGTCATCTCTAGTTGACACCTTTACCAACAGGTTGTGTCAATTTAAAACTTGCACAAGACAGTTCACAGAATTGTCCATTTAAAAGAAATTTAGCAAACGTATCGATTACGACATTTTGCTAACATTAGTTAATCCAGAGATTCCAACCTTTGCCTCAATTACGCAGTCTCGTCCATAATCATCATGGCATTTGTAGTTCTTTATGATAGCCACATTAGCAGCTAATAAGCGTTTCGTTTTGGGGGGTAAATGCAGGTGAATATATTGATAAAAGTCACCTTGTCCTAGAGGGATTTACATGGTTATCAAAACATCACACCAGGGTAAGCCTACACAAAACACAGCCCTTATTTTAAGTATTTCTAAAATCCCCTATGGGAAAATGAATGGTGGAAAAAGGATTGGAACCATTTCCCTGTTATGGGTATAATGACTCATACTGTGGTACTATATCGGCTGAAGCACTAACTGTTGTGTCGACCAACCTGGTAACACTAGATGACCAGGACACTAAACAAGGCCCAAATAACAGCTAAGCAATTCAAGTGCCAGTTGATTCTACCACTTCAGCCCTTCTTTTGATGTCAGTGGGACTGCTGACGAGGCCACTTGACATACTTGAAACCTTTTAATGCCATTTTCTAATCCTGTTAATATAGACGTTTTACGAGACCATATTCATTTTGTTTCATGGAGCAGTGATTCATCAGGCATACTTTTTTCATTTAAATGTTTAACAGCTTCATGAAATTGTTGTGTTTGTTCTGAATTTAAAAGCTTTATTAAACAGATGTACCTGTGACCTGCTTCAGTTTGCGTCAACCATTCAAAAGGTCATTCGAGAGTTTATCACTCGTGGACAGACGCACGTCACAATGGGATGGTATTATGGTGTCTGTCAAAAGACTGTGGGATGCGATGACGAACAAGGAACTTTGTCCTGGAGAACTGATTTTTTTGACGATGATCATTTGGACAAATCACAATTTCGCTGGTGTTCGCATCTTTCGAATTCCAGAAGGAGAAGCACACATGCATTGACAGAGTTTTGTTTAAGGGGGGGGAGACTTCACTAGACTGGTTAGTAACTTTTCACATAAACTCATAAAAAAAAGAAATGTCCTCTCACTGTTAACTGCGTCTATTTTCAGTAAACTTAACGTGTAAATATTTGTATGAACATAACAAGATTCAACAACTGAGACATAAACTGAACAAGTTCCACAGACATGTGACTAACAGAAATGGAATAATGTGTCCCTGAACAAAGGGGGAGCCAAAATCAAAAGTAACAGTCAGTATCTGGTGTGGCCACCAGCTGCATTAAGTACTGCAGTGCATCTCCTCCTCATGGACTGCACCAGTTTTGCCAGTTCTTGCTGTGAGATGTTACCCCACTCTTCCACCAAGGCACTTGCAAGTTTCTGGGGGGAATGGCCCTAGCCTCACACCCTCCGATCCAACAGGTCCCAGACGTGCTCAATGGGATTGAGATCTGGGCTCTTCATTGGCCATGGCAGAACACTGACATTCCTGTCTTACAGGAAATCACGCACAGAACGAGCAGTATGGCTGGTAGCATTGTCATGCTGGAGGGTCATGTCAGGATGAGCCTGCAGGAAGGGTACCACATGAGGGAGGAGGATGTCTTCCCAGTAACGCACAGAGTTAAGATTGCCTGCAATGACAACAAGCTCAGTCCGATGATGCTATGACACACCGCCCCAGACCATGACAGACCCTCCACCTCCAAATCGATCCCGCTCCAGAGTACAGGCCTCGGTGTAACGCTCATTCCTTCAACGATAAACGTGAATCCGACCATCACCCCTGGTGAGACATATCCGCGACTCGTCAGTGAAAAGCATTTTTTGCCAGTCCTGTCTGGTCCAGCGACGGTGGGTTTGAGCCCATAGGCGACGTTGTTGCCGGTGATGTCTGGTGAGGATCTGCCTTACAACAGGCCTACAAGCCCTCAGTCCAGCCTTTCTCAGCCTATTGCGGACAGTCTGAGCACTGGAGGAATTGTGCGTTCCTGGAGTAACTCGGCAGTTGTTGTTGCCATCCTGTACAAGTCCAGCAAGTGTGATGTTCGGATGTACCGATCCTGTGCAGGTGTTGTTACACGTGGTCTGCCACTGCGAGGACAATCAGCTGTCTGTCTTGTCTCCCTGCAGCGCTGTCTTAGGCGTCTCAGTACGGACATTGCAATTTATTTCCCTGGCCACATCTGCATGCCTCCTTGCAGCATGCCTGAGGCACGTTCATGCAGATGAGCAGGGACCCTGGGCATCTTTCTTTTGGTGTTTTTCAGAGTCAGTAGAAAGGCCTCTTTAGTGTCTTAAGTTTTCATAACTGGGACCTTAATTGCCTACCGTCTGTAATCTGTTAGTGTCTTAACGACCGTTCCACAGGGGCATGTTCATTAATTGTTTATGGTTCATTGAACAAGCATGGGAAACAGTGTTTAAACACTTTACAATGAAGATCTGTGAAGTTATTTGGATTTTTACGAATTATCATTGAAAGACAGGATCCTGAAAAAGGGACATTTCTTTTTTTGCTGAGTTTACATCTCCCCCCCAGAACCTAATCGAACATCTGATGCAATTAAACATGATTTCTGGGTTTCGGATTGTGAAGACACAGAACATCCAGTACCTGGCCAGCTGTTGCAGGAGGCCCAGCAGTGATCGCCCCTCCGCTCCTCATCCATCTTCAGCACATACAGGGCTGGGATGTGGGGGGAAGAGCGGGCAAAGGGGTCCAGATGCAGGGCAGGGGTGGAAGAGAAAGACTGTTCACAACCAGAGGTTTTGGTAGACTTTAGACTCACAGCACCACACACACATCGCCGAACACCATCTGTCTTTGGTAGTCTAAGCACTGTAGTCCCAGTCTTGGTGTATTATATTACACACACACACCCCAAAACACACACCCCAAAACTCACAAAAGGTGAAGGACCAATATTTTGGCCTGGTCTGAATCAACCATTTCCTGATGACCTCCACATGCACTTCCTTTCTTATTAAGTAACAGCTCTCAGCCAGAGAGTGAACTCTACACGACTCCTCCCGATCTCAACTGCACACTCCCGACCCTGGGCCATGACCCCTGCCAGGATTCCATGCTACAGTACAGCGTTACTTCACTTCAGCCCATGGCTTTCTTAACGCCACTCACATTCCACATGAATTAATAATGCACAGGACAAACGGATTTAAAAAAAAGAAGCACTACAGGTTATTTATCAACCTTAGTCATCTTCACTACGTCATTAGCTTTTTTTTTTTTAAATGCATACATTAATAAATAATATACTGCACTTGGAACAGAATTTCAAATAAAATATTAAGCAAAGTAGTGAACTACAGTTAACTGCCAAAATAAAGGAAACACCAACATAAAGTGTCTTAATAGGGCATTGGGCCACCAGGAGGCCCCAGAACAGCTTCAATGCACCTTGGCATAGATTCTACATGTGTCTGGAACTATTGGACGGATGCAACATCATTCTTCCACAAGAAAATTCATAATTTTGTGTTTTGTTGTTGGTGGCACCACTCCAGAATCTCCCATAAGTGTTCAATTGAGTTGCGATATGGTGACTGACAGACACACACACTTTAAATAAAGGTTAAATAAAAGAAACAAAAAATGAAACCCCCTAGGCTCCTTTGAGACCTCTCTTTCAAAGTCACAGATCTCGTCTAGCCATGGTAGCTAAAATAATGGGCAACTGGGCATTTTATACATGACCCTAAGCATGATGGGATGTTAATTGCTTAATTACCTCAGGAATCACACCTGTGTGAAAGCACCTGCTTTCAATATACCTTGTAGCCCTCACTTACTCACGTGTTTCCTTTATTTTGGCAGTTACCTGTGTATATGAACTCAACATATTTCTGTAATCCTGTTTCGCATTACAGAAAAACAAATTCACCCAGAAGTTGACCTCATCGCTACCTTCTTTTAGTCTGTCTGGATTCAGAGCTTGAAAGTCACAGGAACTGGTGGCATTAACGACTTCCACGTACAGCATGGCCTATGGGGTGTTTTCTTTTAAACTTTTCACAAATTCACCTACAACTCCAGCACCTGCAAAAAGTATCTGGATGTGCGTATCTTCTTCAGCTTTCTGGTAAACCATACCCATCTCCTTCGACCCCGTGTCGGACGTCCGGGCCTTCTTTGGTGCAACCACTGGAGAAGGGCACTTCAAAATGGCGCTGTGGAGGGGGAACACAAAGGTCAAGAGCATGGTGGGGCTACAGACCCATTAACCATGTGATTAACAGCATAGGGCTTTCCTGTGTTGCCTTGGCAACATACCATCTGTGACATCAGCTATGTATCTAGTTCAGAGATGCGCCGGGCTTTGGTGACATTGGTGTGACCTAGATTGAGGCCCTTCTATGTACTTGGGTATATACTGTACATTCAGTAAGACTATCCTCCTAACAGGCCCTTCACTGTCTACGTTGTGTCACTCCCTCTCCTGTGAATTTCAGCACTGTTGCGACTGATGTTGCATTTCCAGCCCAGCCGCTCCGTGTTGTAGCCCATGAGAATCATGAAGCAGGTGACAAAAAGGTTACACTCCAGGTGTGCGCTAGGGCCCCCCGGGGTCATTGTAGATGTTGTACCACTTCACCAGCAACTTCCTGGCCATGTCCTTAGGCAGGATGAAGCGCACCGCCTGGAGGCAATTTGTCCCTAAGAACACCAGGGGGATGAGGAAGCATATGGAAGACGGTGCACAATGGCATCAAAAGGGTTATAACACAGTAAATGTACATTTGTATCTATCACACGCTGATTTGTATAATTGTGTTATTTATCTATTTTCAACAGCGGAGTGATTGAAATAATATATCTATATTTATTGTGCGTAATTGAAGTTCCATTGACATCAAATGACACGAAAGTCTGCGCAGTTAAGCATGAGAATCTCAAATTAGGATTCGAGCATTATTGAATATGTGTTGTAAGAAGTGTTGCCAACTTCTTACAGAATTCGCACACATACTGTTGGATTCGAGGGCTCCAGACCCCACAGTGAATTCACACACATAGGAATCGAAGGCTCCAGACCCCACAGAGATTAGTGTCCGTGCCGTCCCCCAGGTTCACCCTATCAGACAGGTAATTAACTCCACTGTAATCTTTAATTGGACATCAAACTCCAAAAGGTCAAGACAGAGAAGGAGAAATGCCATTTCATTAGACTGAGAAGTCCCGGCATTGGGATCAAATAGGCACTAATGAACAACACTATGCGGTAATTGGTAATGGCTTCACAACACAAAAGATGAGAGGATCAAAGACTAGGAGGTTCACATCTAAACGAAGCCAAATACCTTACAAAAACACACAAAAAGTCAATTAGAGTTGAAAGGCAAATACCAGTACACCCCGAGTGCTCCATTTCCTCAATTACAGTGTAAAATGATACGCTATTAAGCTTGAATACAGCTGGGTAGAAAGATGACCCATAGCATGTTTTACAAGTGCATGCATGTTCTGATGGATAACGCTGCATCAACAGAGGCTCAGAAGTCACCACCGGAAAAGTGTGTGAATCAGTCAGTGTTTCAGTATAGGTCGTCATAGACACAAAGTAAATTACCAAAAAAAAAAGACCCATCCTTAGATACCCTTTTTGTCACCCTTTTAGTGTATTTAACCCCATTACCAGATGGAGTAAAGACGTCAACCAGGAAGGAACCAAGGTTAATATAACCACCGACTGACAGAAATGGTCTTACGTTATAGCAATAACATACCTGAACACTGACTTCCATTATATACCAGCACTAGTCATTGTGCCACAGAAAACAAGGATAGAAAAAGAGCAGAATCATCTCTCCATCATCTATACCCCAATACCTCCTTTCCAACCTCATCAACATCATGTTCCAGGGCATCCCTTGTCCCCCCAACTGAGCTGGATAATCCACGCTCCAGGGACCAATCACAAGTTTTAGGCTAAATTAAGGCATGGAAATGCCACAATAACAAACAGCACCCAGAACTGCCTGGCGTGGAGTAGCTGCTGTGGTGATGTCCTCGTAATGCCTTATCCAGAGAGTGGAGTGTGTGTGCATGCTTTGTGTGTGCGTGTGCATGCTTTGTGCGTGTATGCTCTGCGTATGCGTGCACATGCGTGATTTGTGGGTGCATGCGTGATTTGTGTGTGCTTTGAGTGTATGCTTTGTGTTCGTGCGTGTGTGCATGTATGCTTTGGGTGTATGCTTTGAGTGCGCGTGTGCATGCATGTTTTGTGTGAGTGCGTGAGCTTTGTGTGCGTGTTTATGCTTTGTGTGTGTGTGTTTATGCATGTGCTTTGTGTGGGCGTGCGTGCGTGCGTATGCTTTGGTGTGCTTTTTGTGTGTGTGTGTGTGTTTATGCATGTGCTTTGTGTGGGCGTGCGTGCGTGCGTATGCTTTGTGTGTTGGTGTGCTTTTTGTGTGTGTGTGTGTATGCTTTTATGTGTGTTTGCTTTGTGTGTTGTGTGTGTGTGTGCTTATGCTGTGTGTGCGTGTGCATGAGTGTATGCGTGCAGGTGTGTGTGTATGTAGTGTGTGTGCTTGTATGCTTTTATATGTGCGTGCGTGTGTGTATGCTTTGTGTGTGTGTGCTTTCTTGCGTGTGTGTGCGTGCGTGTGTGTGTGTATGCTGTGTGTGTGTGCGTATGTATTGTTTGTGTGTGTGTGTGCGTGCTTTGTGTTGTGTGTGCGCGAGTGTGTATGCGCGTGAGTGTATGCGTGCGGGTGTGTGTGTGCTTTGTGCGTGTGTGTATGCTTGTGTGTGTATGCGTGTGTGTTTATGCTTGTATGCGTGTATGCTTTGTGTGTGTGTATGCTTGTGTGCTTGTGTATGCGCTTTGTGTGTGTGTGTGTGTATGCTTTTTGTGTGTATATGCTTTGTGTGTGTATGCTTTGTGTGTGTCTGTCTGTATGCTTTGTGTGTGTGTGTCTGTCTGTATGCTTTGTTTTTGTGTGGTTGGGTATGCTTTGTTTTTGTGTGCGTGCATGCGTGCATGCGTGTGTATGCTGTGTGTGTGCGTGCATGCGTGTGTGTGTGTGTATGTGAGTATGCTTGGTGTGTGTGTGAGTATGCTTGGTGTGTGGGTGTGCGTGAGTATGGTTGGTGTGTGGGTGTATGCTTGGTGTGTATGCTTGGTGTGTGTGTGTGTCATATGGCGAGCCAGGAGATATTCGACTGTGTGGGGTAGGGATGCCAATAGACATTTGGGGAGAGGGGGCTAAATAACAGAGTAGAACACAAAAATTAGGGGTTCTGAGTTTAGGGGAAAGTGAGTGTGTAGGTACGAGTGAGGAAGGGTGGGGTCCCCTTAGGTTTACGTCAATGTGACAGCAGGAGGTTGGGAGCACTTAAACCCAATTTTCAGGCCATCAACGCTGGATGACTCAGCTGTGTGACATCGAATCCAATGCCCAATCTCGCCACACACATTGGTTTTGCACATTGTCATGTTAACCTTACCCAGCCCTGAGGTAGCAATTTCAGGGCTAGTTCTCCTCAGCATTGTGCCATTGCTTAGCTCCTACAAAAAACTAACAGAGAGATATGGATCATTTGAGATCTACATGTCACTCAACGCTCTTGAATGTTACATATTGCTGAATAATTTTACATACATTAAGATATCAGGACATAAATATCTAATCAATATGACATGTTTTATAACCTACTCAATTGGACTTTGACATTTACAAATCTTTTCAAAAACATCTGTTAAAAGTGGTTTGCTCAGAAGGGCATGGAAATGACTGACAGGTCTGGGAGAGAAGGTCCCTTGGCTGAATGGCATGTCTTTACCGGTCTTGACAAAACTACCCCTTGCAGGTAACAATGTGGACCCAGAGAGCTGTGACCTTATTGGACCCAGTAAACATACCAGCATGCCTCTGGTGCTCAGTTCTGTTCTATACACAGGCGGAGCTTTTCTATGTTACAATACAGAAAAATGTATTAATTAGCGTCCATTCAAGAAACATTTACCCCTTGAGGTCCATGTACTCACCTCCCAACAAGCCAGACCCACACACTCATTATACCCTCCCCCTTTCATACATATCAATACACACACACACCAGGGTGACACTGCTGCTGAAGGGGTCTCCGAGGGCGTGGATGTAGGGTACAGACTTGGAAGATGTAGTCACCCAGACAGGAGGGCCCGTGGTGCTTGGTAGAGCCCCTCAGCTCTGATACAGGAGAGAGCACTGCCACCTGGCCAACAGAAAGGGAGGAGGGACAAACAGAACACTTAAATCAGCTACCCAGGACGTATGGACACAATCAAGAAGATTAGTGCCAAGTCGGGGGAACTAATCCATTTCAGCTCTACATTCTAGAGCAATTCAGGACACAGAAAGCTACAGGACACAGAAAGCTGAACACCTTGGAGGCCTGGCAGCTCAGCTCCCTACAGAAGCAGAGTGTTGTTAACCCCTCTCACAGACCATAACTGTATAGCAACCAGATATTTACTGTAGAAGCCAGATATTTACTGTACAAGCCAGATATTTACTGTAGAAGCCAGATATTTACTGTAGAAGCCAGATATTTACTGTAGAAGCCAGATATTTTATACATCTATGGCTCTTTTTCAATGCTTTTAAATCTTCCCGATGTCAATGGGTATTTGCTGTGTGTATGTACATGTATTTTTATGCAGCACAAGAACTGCCCTACAGGGACAATAAAGATCTATTTAATTGAATTCTCCCACAGATTTTACAGTATGCCCTACAATGGTTTCCATGGAAATGGCATTACAATTTTGCAATATGTTCAGGACGTTCTAATTATTTATCACACCTAATACAAATATTTCCTGCATTTAAAAACATATCGTAAACACAAGCTATATTTCCATTAACTTGTCCAGAGATTGTTTGTTGACATTTATAGTTTGCACAGAAAAAAAATAGGAAAATTGACTACTGCGGTGTGTTTCCATTTAACTATCTTTTGTCGATAAAAACAGCTGAACATTGTGACCCAGCCCTAAAAATATATATATAATATTTACAGAGTTTTTTTAAATTTGCAAATGCATCTGGGGCCATGACATCACGTGGCGCGCATAACTTCAAAATGATTTGTCAATTATCATTTAAAATCGGAAAACACAGTTTCCATCATTTGTCGCAATATGGAAAGTTTTACAAAAGAAAAATCCACCCATTGAATGGATAAAAATGGTAGATCTTTCGAAAATATCGCTTATATCTGCAGTTACCATTAAACATGTCACAATAAAAATAAATGCGACATTGACCCAGGTTTATTAGACAAAAGCAATATAAACCTGTCTACAGACCCACTAGGCCACAGAGCAGGATCCATGACACCACTGTAGCCAGTTGTGCAGAGGTGAATGTCGGACACTGGCCTGTGGGAGGAGGCAGTCTCACTCCACAGCTGCTCAATGCATAGATCAGGCACCATGGGCTTCATCTCTGGGACAAGCAGACTCGTTGGCAGTGCTGTTGGGCGAGGGCAGGAAGCTGTGCCCTCTGGGGGACATGAGTGGTACCACATGTTAAATTGCACCATTGCCAAGGAGTGTGCAGCCATGCCAGGGGAGTGGAACCAGCTACAGACATGGGTCAGAAGACAGCAGAAGGGTGGCTAGTTATGGTCAATGGTGTGGTTGTTGTAAATGAGACATAAGCTTTTGAGCATGAATGTTTGACTAAAACTGTATGACCCTGTGGGACAGCAGGCATCCTATTTATATCATTTTAATATCCTATTTGGGTATTTGACTTGAAGGCCTGCACTCTGTGGCACTCCAGGAACAGAACTGAAGACACCTGGTATAAACTCACCTGAGTGCAGCCATGCTGGAGATGTTGGGTGAGTAAGTACACGAGTGGAGGCCTGGTGATGAGGTCATCCTGTTTTGGTTATGCAGGGCGTGGCAATGGAAGAGTGAGCCGAGTGAATCCATCCTGGAGACGTTCTTCAGTTGTGTAGTCAGAAAGCTGGGTGTCAAAATAAGTATAAGTGATATTTGGGTGTCTGTGAATCCAGACACCCACCCCCCCCCCCAAAGATCAAGGCAACATTATATAAACGAAGACATTGAAAAATCATTGATTAGCCTGTTTAAGTTTACGTCCTCTTGGTGAAATTTGGACATTCTATGGCTACAAAGCGCAGGGAGGCAGGTGAGCCATGGTTGGCTTCTATACAGTGGCGCGCAATAGCATAGTCCGTGTTTTACTACGAATAGCAGCCTTATGTTCGGCGATGCGGAGTTTCAATGCTCATTTAGTTTGACCAATAGAGGCAGCCCACAGAAGCGTGAGCATGTACAGTGGGGCAAAAAAGTATTTAGTCAGCCAATTGTTCAAGTTCTCCCACTTAAAAAGATGAGAGGCCTGTAATTTTCATCATAGGTACACTTCAACTATGACAGACAAAATGAGAAAAAAAATCCAGACAATCACATTGTAGGATTTTTAATGAATTTATTTGCAAATTATGGTGGAAAATAAGTATTTGGTCACCTACAAACAAGCAAGATTTCTGGCTCTCACAGACCTGTAACTTCTTCATTAAGAGGCTCCTCTGTCCTCCACTCGTTACCTGTATTAATGGCACCTGTTTGAACTTGTTATCAGTATAAAAGACACCTGTCCACAACCTCAAACAGTCACACTCCAAACTCCACTATGGCCAAGACCAAAGAGCTGTCAAAGGACACCAGAAACAAAATTGTAGACCTGCACCAGGCTGGGAAGACTGAATCTGAAATAGGTAAGCAGCTTGGTTTGAAGAAATCAACTGTGGGAGCAAATATTAGGAAATGGAAGACATACAAAACCACTGATAATCTCCCTCGATCTGGGGCTCCACGCAAGATCTCACGCCGTGGGGTCAAAATGATCACAAGAACAGTGAGCAAAAATCCCAGAACCACACGGGGGGGACCTAGTGAATGACCTGCAGAGCTGGGACCAAAGTAACAAAGCCTACCATCAGTAACACACTACGCCGCCAGGGACTCAAATCCTGCAGTGCCAGACGTGTCCCCCTGCTTAAGCCAGTACATGTCCAGGCCCGTCTGAAGTTTGCTAGAGAGCATTTGGATGATCCAGAAGAAGATTGGGAGAATGTCATATGGTCAGATGAAACCAAAATAGAACTTTTTGGTAAAAACTCAACTTGTCGTGTTTGGAGGACAAAGAATGCTGAGTTGCATCAAAAAACACCATACCTACTGTGAAGCATGGGGGTGGAAACATCATGCTTTGGGGCTGTTTTTCTGCAAAGGGACCAGGACGACTGATCCGTGTAAAGGACAGAATGAATGGGGCCATGTATCGTGAGATTTTGAGTGAAAACCTCCTTCCATCAGCAAGGGCATTGAAGATGAAACGTGGCTGGGTCTTTCAGCATGACAATGATCCCAAACACACCGCCCGGGCAACGAAGGAGTGGCTTCGTAAGAAGCATTTCAAGGTCCTGGAGTGGCCTAGCCAGTCTCCAGATCTCAACCCCATAGAAAATCTTTGGAGGGAGTTGAAAGTCCATGTTGCCCAGCAACAGCCCCAAAACATCACTGCTCTAGAGGAGATCTGCATGGAGGAATGGGCCAAAATACCAGCAACAGTGTGTGAAAACCTTGTGAAGACTTACAGAAAACGTTTGACCTCTGTCATTGCCAACAAAGGGTATATAACAAAGTATTGAGATAACTTTTGTTATTGACCAAATACTTATTTTCCACCATAATTTGCAAATAAATTCATAAAAAATCCTACAATGTGATTTTCTGGATTTTTTTTCTCTCATTTTGTCTGTCATAGTTGAAGTGTACCTATGATGAAAATTACAGGCCTCTCTCATCTTTTTAAGTGGGAGAACTTGCACAATTGGTGGCTGACTAAATACTTTTTTGCCCCACTGTATATGATATTTGTGGTGCTACAATTAATGAAGCTTTGGATTTTGTATAATTTACCTGTTCTCGGTGGGAAAAAAACTGTAGTATTGGTCATGTTGTCACAATGTACACAGTGGCCACACGGGCCTGGGGCCAAGTGTCACGCTTCTTGGGCAGCTGCATGCTTTGCATAACAATCTGCTAAGACCAATGAGAGGGGGCAATGGTGTGAACACTGGTAGATTTGGATCACTTTTGTTTCAATACAATGGATTTGACGAGACCGCACCCCGTGGAAAAACACAAACGTGGGGGGGTTTGTCCTGGTTTCTATTAGTGCCATTGAGTAGGCTTTGACATTCAGTCTCTAGCACAGGTATAGCCCTGTTCAATGGCACTATAATCATACCCACGTTGCAGGAGCCTGGTGCGCATATCATTAGCTTTGTGCTCGAACAGTTACATAGGAGTCTTAGGAATTGACCCACCGATGTTTCGCTTAAGGTGTACCGGGTGGTTACGGTCTGCACGTAAAAGTGTACTCCTACTCTGCGGCTTGCAGAAGATAGTAGACTCCAACTTGTTTTCTTTTTTTTGTTGACTTTAAGATCCAAGAAGTCTATTTTTTCTCAACTTCTCTCTGCTGTGAATTTTAGATTGGGGTCAGATAAGAAATTAACTCAGAGAAGAGTGTCATTACCGTTCCATACCAGTAGGATGTTCTCTATGTATCGTTTTCAGGTGACATTCTAGAAATATAGGTCCCAACTCAGAAAGCCCCAACCCAAGACCAAATTAGCAATTTATATCAGTCCAATGTGGACCGATGGCGCTCAAACAAAAAGGGGCAACGTCCGTTTGCTATAGTTCGGATCAGGGTTTGATTATTTGTTACATGGGCAGTGTCCATGTCTGTCTTGCCTACTACTTACTAAAACGACATACTGTGTGCTAATCCTACTACGTAATATTTAGACATACTGTTTATTAAAAACGAATGCAGTAAGCAACAAATATCAACATACTAGGCTCACCCATCCTGAGAACGCGTCATCCCATGGAATCCCATTCAAGTCATGGTACCGATATTAATCATCATTGCACATGATATTCAAATCATCTTTAAGGGCCTTTGTTGGGAGTCACAATCAATTTGACATAGTTTCGGATGATTTGGACATGATGTGCGAATAATGCTAATATCAGTACCATGACCTGAATGGGATTTGTGCCACAAATTCTAAAACGTTAGCATTTGAAAACAGTGCCAGGGAAATAAACCCAAAGCATAGATTGCTGTGATACCTTGTCCATAGACTGCTTACAGGGTAAGAAAACCAATGTTTATTTTGTAATTTGGGTGAACTATCCCTGGCCCTGGTCAGACCAATTTAAGTCCACTCTAAGGGATTGTAGATAGACCTTTGAGTCATCACTAATGCCATGATGAGAATTCTATTCTTAAATTCCATTTATGACATGAATAATCCATTTTTTACCACTGAAAAATCATGAAGGAAGCATTAAACATTAACACAAGGGGTTGTTCTTGCATGTTATCTTACATCTGGAGTGACTGAGTGTATGCCCTGCACGGTGTCATATAACTATGGAGGGATTGCAGTTGAAGAAGACGATTTTCATGGTGCTGTCAGAGACGTATTGCACACAGGCAGCCTCGAACAGACCTGCCAGAGACACAGGAGATGAGCAATTAACAAGCCATAATGGGGCCAGCAATTAAGGTACCGGCAGCCAGCTAACAGAGCAGTCAAGGATCGCAAGAGGACCAACAGTATGCTGGCTCCAACATTCAGGTTTCAACATCGATTATAGTTTATTTGTATGGTGCTTTCCATCATTCTCTTTGCCACAATTTGTTTCACATTTGTGTTGACTATTTCTATTGAGTCTCACCTGTAGGTCTGCACACCACTCTCATCCAGAGGGTGCAGCATACTGAATGCAGTGGGAAGAGGTTCCTTGAGAACACAGAGACACAGTGGCATGTTCAAAACACTCCTGACACACTAGCATCAACTAAAAGGGATCAGAAACAGCAGGGAGTGGGTATTATGGGTTTTTTCTGTGTACTGTATGTATCCGGAAGGACTTGGAGGTGCCTCGGGTGCAGGGCTTTTGCATTCCAACAGCAGACCAAATTTAGTGGGCCACACATTAGAGACCTGTAAAAGTCACGGGACTTAATTTCATGAAATCCTATTCAAGGTGATGTTGGAGAAAAAAAGTTGGATGATCTTGTGAATCATGACTCTAGTCAACATTTGAATGGCTCACTAAAGAAACAGACAGTCTGCATTCTCATAGTATCTCTTGTTGGGGATCAAGACATGTCCCTATTTACCATGATTGTAGAATGGTGGAGTCTTACAGTCTTGTCTTAACTACAACTGGTTAAAAAAAATCTGGTCTGTAAATGTGGACCCAAACAACATGAGCTAAATTCACCCCCAAGAAAGCACCGTCATTTCCCCTGTACGTCACGACGTAGGCCTAGGTTTACTCAGTGTTTCCCGCAACTCACCAGGAAAAAAAGATATCAAATTAAATCATGTCAAGTGAATTTTGATGTGAAAAATAATGACACATACATGCCAAGGCCGTTAATTGCATGATGCTGTTTTTCATTGTAATCTGAAGCCTCTCGTCAGCTGTCAGTGAGCCAAATCACTCATTACCAATGGTTAAGAAGACAATGGACTGGTCCTGGGGAATATCAATAACTGTGTAAAACAAACATAATTACTGTCCATATCTGCTGGTTCTACTTAAGGGATTCTAATGAGGAAATTAGATGGCCAGGACTGGAAGACATGACAAAATGTACAAAAAAGGATTTCTCTAACCAATGTTCACAGTACATCACAATTCAAGACGTCATCACAAGGTAGTACATCACAAAATTTAACACGCCATAAACACTATGAACACGTCAAATGGTTGCTAGCACACATTTTAGACAACGTGCTGTTACATCAGTCAGTGATAAGGAACTCACCTGAAAGTGTAGAGGGGAGATTAAGTCCTTCGGTGTCACACTGTGCCCATTCACACAGCTCCTCGGGACAATACACACAGTCTGTTCCATAACATCCTGCTCTGGAATACAAGAAAGCAAATTAAAACCACTTCACAACATCACTGGGAAAAAGAAATGGTTAAAATGTACATCAATGAGCTCTGGAATTTAATGATGACACATCATGAGGAAGAGGATGTGGCATCCCCGCTCCTCCGCTCTCTCCACTGGCTTCCAGTTGAAGCTCGCATCCGCTACAAGACCATGGTGCTTGCCTACGGAGCTGTGAGGGGAACGGCACCTCCGTACCTTCAGGCTCTGATCAGGCCCTACACCCAAACAAGGGCACTGCGTTCATCCACCTCTGGCCTGCTCGCCTCCCTACCTCTGAGGAAGTACAGTTCCCGCTCAGCCCAGTCAAAACTGTTCGCTGCTCTGGCACCCCAATGGTGGAACAAACTCCCTCACGACGCCAGGTCAGCGGAGTCAATCACCACCTTCCGGAGACACCTGAAACCCCACCTCTTTAAGGAATACCTAGGATAGGATAAAGTAATCCTTCTAACCCCCCCCCCTTAAAAGAGTTAGATGCACTATTGTAAAGTGGTTGTTCCACTGGATATCATAAGGTGAATGCACCAATTTGTAAGTCGCTCTGGATAAGAGCGTCTGCTAAATGACTTAAATGTAATGTAAATGTAATGTAAATGCATAGGCCTACTTCTTTTGCTGAAAACCAAAATTACACCATAATGCTTGAAAAGGGCGTTAGGGAGACATTACTGGATATACATACTGAAAAAAAGTATTTTTGATAAGCTGACTAGTATCTCAATGTTGACGATGAAAACAGACATGCCATATAATGTACACACACGGTATGTATGTATACACTGAATGTACAATACATTAGGAACACCTACTTCCATGACAGACTGGTCAGGTGAATCCAGGTGAAAGTTATAATGATCCCTTATTGATGTCAAGTGTTAAATCCACTTCAAATCAGTGTAGATGAAGGGGAGGAGACAGGTTAAAGAAAGAGGTTGTTTATGCCTAGAGACATGGATTGTGTATGCGTGCCATTCAGAGGGTGAATGAACAAGACAAAAAATATTTAAGTGCCTTTGAGCGGGGTATGGTAGTAGGAGCCACACCGGTTTGAGTGTGTCAATAACTGCAATGCTTCTGAGTTTTTCACACTCAACAGTTTCCTGTATCAAGAATGGTCCACCAGCCAAAGGACATCCAGCCAACTTGACACAACTATGGGAAGCAGTGGAGTCAACATGGCCCAGCATCCCAGTAGAATGCTTTCAACACCTTGTAGAGTCCATGCCCGAATTGAGGCTGTTCTGACGGCAAAAGGGGTGCAACTTACTAAGATGGCGTCGGAGCAGAAGGCAGACGTTTTACGTGCCCCCAACCGATAGTGTTTTTTTGTTTGTTTGTAACTTATTTTTTTACGTATTTTGTACATAATGTTGCCGCTACGTCTCTTATGACCAAAAATAACTTCTAGACATCAGGACTGCGATTACTCACCACAGACCAGCAGAATCCTTTTTCTTCTTTCACGACTCTGACGAGCCCGAGGCGGAGGAAATACGGCTCCCTCGGGAACAGGCCCCGGCCCCAGTGATCTGCGTGAAGAGGAGGCGGAGAAAGAGGGGCCGGAGAGCGGGCTGCCTTCTGAGAATTCGAAGGCGATCGAATAAACCCCCACTTCCCTCAATTCTGCTAGCAACCGTGGAATCTTTGGACAATAAAATCGACGCGTTACGTGGAAGATTAAACTACCAACGGGACATACAAAACTGTAACATCTTATGCTTCACGGAGTCATGGCTGAACGACGACAATATCAACATAAAGCCAGCTGGTTATACGATGTACCGGCAAGATAGAACAGCGGCGTCTGGTAAGACAAGGGGCGGCGGACTATGTATTTTGTAAATAACAGCTGGTACACTATATCTAAGGAAGTCTCGAGCTATTGCTCGCCTGAGGTAGAGTATATTATGAAAGCTGAAGGCCACACTACCTACCGAGAGAGTTCTCATCTGTATTCTTCGTAGCTGTTTACATACCACCTCAGTTAGAGGTTGGCACTAAGATAGCATTGAATGAGCTGTATTCCGCCACAAGCAAACAGGAAAACGCTCACCCAGAGGTGGCGCTCATAGTGGCCGGGGACTTTAACGCAGGGAAACAAATCTGTTTTACCACATTTCTATCAGCATGTTAAATGTGCAACCAGAGGGAAAAGAACTCTGGATCACCTATACTCCACACACAGAGACACATACAAAGCTCTCCCTCCGTTTGGCAAATCTGACCATAATTCCATCCTCCTGATTCCTAATTACAAGCAAAAATTAAAGCACGAAGCACCAGTGACTATATCAATAAAAAAGCAGTCAGATGAAGCAGATGCTAAGCTACAGGACTGTTGTGCTAGCACAGACTTGAATATGTTCCAGGATTCCTCCAATGGCATTGAGGAGTACACCACATCTGTCATTGGCTTCATCAATAAGTGCATTGATGACGTCGTCCCCACAATGACCGAGAGTACATACCCCAACCAGAAGCCATGGATTACAGGCAGCATCCGCACTGAGCTAAAGACTAGAGCTGCCGCTTTCAAGAAGCAGGACTCTAACCCGGAAGCTTATAAGAAATCCCGCTATGCCCTCCAACGAACCATCAAACAGGCAAAGCATTAATACAGGACTAAGATCGAGTCATACTACACCGGCTCTGACGCTCGTCAGATGTGGCAGGGCCTGCAAACCATTATAGACTACAAAGGGAAGCGGAGCCGAGAGCTGCCCATTGACACGAGCCTACTAGACGAGCTAAATTCCTTCTATGCTCGCTTTGAGGCAAATAACACTGAAACAAGCATGAGAGCACCAGCTGTACCGGAAGATTGTGTGATCACGCTCTCCGCAGCCAATGTGAGTAAGACCTTTAGACAGGTCAACATTCACAAGGCCACAGGGCCAGATGGATTACCAGGACGTGTACTGCGAGCATGCGCTGACCAACTGGCAAGTGTCTTCACTGACATTTTCAACCTCTCCCTGTCCGTAATACCAACATGTTTTAAGCAGACCACCATAGTGCCTGTTCCCAAAAACACTAAGGTAACCTGCCTAAATGACTACTGACTCGAGGCACTCACGTCTGTAGCCATGAAGTGCTTTGAAAGGCTGGACATGGCTCAAATCAACACCATCATCCCAGAAACCCTAGACCCACTCCAATTTGCATACCACCCCAACAGATCCACAGATGATGCAATCTCTATAGCACTCCACACTGCCCTTTCCCACCTGGACAAAAGGAACACCTATGTGAGAATGCTATTCATTGTCTCATCTGTATTCTTCGTAGCTGTTTACATACCACCTCAGCGTTCAACATCACAGAGCCCTCAAAGCTCATCAATAAGCTAAGGACCCTGGGACTAAACACCTCCCTCTGCAACTGGATCCTGGAATTCCTGACGGACCGCCCCGAGGTGGTAAGGGTAGGTAACAACACATCCGCCACACTGATCCTCAACACAGGGGCCCCTCAGGGGTGCGTGCTCAGCCCCCTCCTGTACTCCCTGTTCACTCATGACTGCATGGCCAGGCAGGACTCCAACACCATCATTAAATTTGCCAATGACAACTGTGGTAGGCCTGATCACCGACAACAACGAGACAGCCTATAGGGAGGTCAGAGACCTGGCCATGTGGTGCCAGGACAACAACCTCTCCCTCAACGTGATCAAGACAAAGGAGGTGATTGTGGACTACAGAAAAAGTGATACCTGAGCACCAAGTCTAGGTCCAAGATGCTTCTAAACAGCTTCTACCCCAAGCCATAATACTCCTGAACATCTAGTCAAATGGCTACCCAGACTATTTGCACCCCCCCCCCCCCCCACACACACACACCACTGCCACTCTCTGTTGTCATCTATGCATAGTCACTTTAATAACTCTACCTACATGTACATACTACCTCAACTAACCGGTGCCCCCGCACATTGACTCTGTACCGGCACCCCCCTGTATATATTGTTATTTTTTACTGCTGCTATTTAATTACTTGTTACTTTTATCTCTTATCCATATTTTTGAAACTGCACTGTTGGTTATGGGCGCATAAGTAAGATTTTCACTGTAATGTCTACACAAAATCAAATCAACACCTGTTGTATTCAGCACTGGTCTCATTGTATTTTCTAGGTATTTCACAGCATTTTATGTGAAGTTTAACAGGATATCTCTAAGTGAAATATACTGTCAGATATTCACTCCTGCGTCGCTCAGAAATAATGCTGATATCTGAAACTCATGTCGAACGACTATGAAGAGCGAGCCACAAAGATAGCCGCGGGGGAATTGCAGTCAGTTGTCCCGTTTGATGTGAGCAGTGCAATAACCACCCGAACGCTGTAAACCTGCAGCTGGGAAGGTGTTCCTAATGTTCTGTAAACTCGGTGTATGTTCAATATGACATGTTTAGTTCAATTACCTGTACTACTGGACTGCCCACAGTGAAAGCCTTGTAAACATGGGAAGCGTGACTCTTGCTCCCTCTGCTCCATATGACCATGTTTCCTGCTGCATAGAGCTCCTCCTCATTCTCATCACTGTCCACACTGGAACCTTTTCTCAGCAACCAACACTCCTGTAAACATCCACACAATAGTGAAAACAACATTACACATGACTGCTGTCTGTATCATAAGGAACCACCACACAACAGATCCCCTCCCCCCAGTCTTACCCTCACCTTCTGCTGTAGTGACATCCTGGAGGGGACCTTCTGTCTGAGGACCTGAGCTTAGAGGCTTGCAGCTGCAGGTTTACAGCGTTCGGGTGGTTATTGCACTGCTCACGCCAAACGGGACAACTGACTGCAATTCCCCCGCGGCTATCTTTGTGGCTCGCTCTTCATAGTCGTTCGACATGAGTTTCAGATATCAGCATTATTTCTGAGCGACGCAGGAGTGAATATCTGACAGTATATTTCACTTAGAGATATCCTGTTAAACTTCACATAAAATGCTGTGAAATACCTAGAGAATACAATGAGACCAGTGACTTAATGTTCAAAATTAAATAACAGCATAACATGCAAGCCCCGCAGATCATTGTGAATTGCTTATAGTGCAGCCAACTAAACTGCTAGCTAGGTAGAACATGCCGAACGGCAGACAAGTAACTAGCTATAACAGCTAATGATGGCTAACTACGCAGCTAGCCGTTGGCTTGAACATACGATCAAATAGTAACAGTAGCGAATTTAGCTAGCAAAGTTACTGTCTGTGACTGTGGTCATCACCATAACTTAGTTAGCTACTAGGAGCTTGTTAATATAATCTGGATACATTTCGCAAACTTCAAGTACACATAGCATAGCGTTTAGTGTTGCATGTTTGTGTCTGGCTAACTCGCTAGCAACCATGTTTAGATTTGCATACTGTCTCGTTAGCTAGCTAGCATGCTGCAGTGGTACAGGCGCGAACCTGATAATAAGTCCTTTTTTGGCCCTTGTCTCGGAATCCTTGTGTTTTCTTTATTTGACTCTTACTTGGGTACCACGTGTTCAGCATGGTCAACATAAAAAGAACTTAAAGCAACCCCTAAAATAAGAATACACTTCCGTTTTTCGCAAGTGCTCTGACATCTTGCTGTCCTCAGGAGCTTCACCTCACTTTATCAACCAATCAAGTAGGAAGGTGGAAAGTGACGCACACGTGTCAAGTGGTAATATTTACATATTCATATTTTCAGTAATATGATACATTGTAGACAGAGAGAATGGGGAAGTTATATGAAACCTCTTTTGCTGGACAATAAGTAGGCCTATTTATTATAAGAAATTGCAATGCAAAAAGTATTCATCTCCGAATGATTTACTCTCTGGGATGCAATAGGACAAAGCCAGGTGTAAACATGCTGAACTCTTTGATATAAGCCATGTCCGGATTTTCTTAAATTTTTCTAAATTTTTCATTGTCATTGCTGCTCACGAATCCAGGTGACATAGGGACTAGAGATGGATGTGTCAAAACAATATGAGTTTAATAGAGATATTTAGGGGACTATTCCATCCCCCAGTGTGCCCGCTAAACTAGGTTTTTCTCTCTGCCAATATTCCTGTTTGTCCCGAGGTACATCACAAAACAGAGTGTGCCTTCACACCTGTTATTGAACTTGATAATTTTTTATATTGTAGTACTCACTCACCTCTGACTGCTCTCAAGATGTCTGTCTAGGGCAGGGCAAAATTGACACCTTAAGAAAGCATTTTTACAAAAAGATTTGTGAAGTATCTCTCAACATCTGTGATAAGAATTCCTTCCACATAAGTACTTCCTCTGAAAGCAACTGTTCTTGTGTGGCAGTAAAATCTGTAAAGTGTGTCTGGAACAACCAGAAAATATATTCATATTAAATTCTACTGTACAATTATTTTGTCAAAGGCATGAGAGAAGTTCACCTGTGAACACTCTCCTGCTCTCTGACTGTCACAGATAGACAATATCCAGAGAACCAACTCCTCAGAGAGTTGAATGACATGCCTTAAATACACTATTTATCTTGTTAGTATCGAAGGAAATGCAAAACATGACTCTACCTCTGAGATCAGCCCAGAAAGACAAAGATGTAATGTGATTGGATCTGATGACTTAAGGTCCCAGGGGCGTTGTAGGGTGGTTTGTGCCTTTGATTACTGGACTAATGAAGCACTGAGACCATTACTGGGCATTAATGTCTTCCATGTGGCTTGAGACACAAATGTATTTACAGAATTAGTTAGGATGCTATGAAGAGCTATTTGCTTAATTGATCCATTACAGGGATTTCAACCTAAAACAGGACTGTGATTACAGGTCCCCCAGGGGCCCAAAATAAGGTGTAACCTCAGCCTACAGTGTGTGTTGTATTTGGGCCCATTTGGAAACCTAAGATCAAAGTTATGGTTTTGTATTGCCTAAATGCAATATTTTTCCAAATCAGTAGCTTATCAAAGTTGAGATCTTGAATGAAATGGGGATTTTTTCTTTAAATAAAACAAAGTACACAATTTAGAACATACCAATGATCTATATTTGTAAATGTTCAATTTCCATGTTCAATTTGCCCTTGGTTTGCCAGTGAAAGGGAAAATGACACGTACTGTTCATGGTCTCCACTCTGAAGAAAATTCTCTCCCTCAGTCTTGATTTATTGGACCTAGTTTTGCCATCTAATTTCCTCTATAACCCTCAAACTCAACTCTGGACCTCGAAGCCAGTTCCACTGCATTTGTTTATTTTTCCCCTCTAATCAAGGACTGATTTAGACCTGGGACACCAGGTGTGTGCATTTCATTGTCAGGTAGAACAGAAAACCAGCAGGCTCCGGACCTCATAGGGTAAGAGTTGAGTACCCCTGCCCCATAAGATGATCCAATACTCATAAGATCCAGGTGGACCTTTAACCTGGTGAGGGAACCCATGAGATTGGTGATAAGGTCATCGACTGGGTCGTGAGTTCCTCAAGCAAACTACATAAAACTGACTCACCATGAAGGCCATGTCTGTCATATTAGACCCTGGCCTGTAAATCAGTCTGTCAGTGCCAATTTGGCAACAAACACATCTCCAGTGTTCAGTGGACAGATAATCTAAACCACAATAGGCTCTAACAAGCTGGGGTATTCCCCAGCATCCGACTCAGGGCCAGGTATTTTCTGTTGCGTATTCTGTCCATTAGGTATTGAAGCGTGATGAAGGATTAACTGTATTGCTTGCATAATGTATAATGATATTCAAGTTTCCATTTCAAGTTTCAAGTTTTAATGTCACATGCACAAGTACAGTGAAATGCCTTTCTTGCAAGCTCTAACCCCAACAATGCAGTAATCAATAACATTGTAATACTAAAAATAACAAGGTTGAACAAAAACACACGCGATATGAAAATAAGAAATAGGAAGAGCACGATAAAGTAAGTAAGCATACAGGGTCAGTTCCAGTGCCATATTTACCGTGTGTTGGGATACTGGAGTGAAAGAGGTAGATATGTATAGGGGTAAGGTGACTAGGCATCGGGATATATGATAAACAGAGTAGCAGCAGTGTATATTATGATTGTATGTGAGTGGGTGTGTGTGGCTGTAGAGTCAGTATAACGCACACTGACACTACAACACACATACAAACACTCACTCCATCATTTGCTCACACACACACATAATATTATTAAATTATGGACTGAGTGTTTGTATGTGGGTTGCAGTGTCAGTGTGTGTGTTAGGAACCTGTGAGTGTGCATAAAGACAGTGCAAAAATAAGAATAAAATACAAAGGTCAACTCAGATAGTCCATGAAGCCAAAATGTTACCTATTTAGTTAGCTATTTAGTAGTGTTATGACATGGGGATAGAAGCTGTTCCGGAGCCTGTTGGTGTCAGACTTGATGTACGGGTACCGCTTGCCTTGCGGAAGCAGAGAGAACAGTCTATGGCCTGGGTGGCTGGAGTATCTAACGGTTTTCCGGACCTTCCTCTCACACCGCCTGATGGCAGGGAGCTCGGCCCCAGTGATGTACTGTCTGCAACCCCCTCTGTAGTGTCATGCAATCGAGGGTGGTACCATTGCCATACCAAGCAGTGATTCCACCCCCCCGATGGTGTTGGAGTCATGCGTGGCGGAGAGGACTAAGCACCCACCCCTGTGGGGCCCCCGTGTTGAGGGTTCGCGTGGCGAAGGGGATGTTGCCTACCTTCATCACCTGGGGTCAGCCCGTAAGGAAGTCCAGGATCCAGTTACAGAGGGAGATGTTCAGTCCCAGGGTCCTAAGCATGTGACGTGATGCTGACTGGCGTTATTGCTGGATGGCTGAGAGTTAACTTCTAATCTAGAGGAATTTAAAAGGCTGTGCATCATAACATCAAAATTATGGTTTCATCAATGTTGTAGTTTCTGTGGATCTTTTAACTGTCTCATACATAGGAACTTGTCAATTCTGCACATTCCTTCAAAATAATACATACATTTCCTGTATAAGGAGTCCTTACCAGACTCTGTTTCAAATCATCGCTGTCAATTAAATGAGCATGTTCCCCAGTCCTTTGTCCCTAATCAACTTTATGTTTGGCATGATTACATTACAATTGTGATTAGGTTTCCAGAGGCTCCTGGTTGAGATAGGGCTATTACAACCACCCAGTCTTGGAGATATGAGATGCATTCAATGAGACCCAACACTGAGAATCAGTACAGCTGAATTAGAGTCCAATGCTGATACTGAATCCAGATGCTGAAATACAACACTGTGGCTCAATCCTGAAGCATATCACTCAAATTAACCAGAGTGTCAAACAAATTATGAAACACATTGGTCAGTACTTGAGTTTTGAGATATGTTCTACATGGATTGATCTATTTTCCCATGGAACCACCAACATTCCAGCACAACAGCCATCCAGTCTTGCATCTACCAGACTAACATTACGATCACAAAATCTATAATATTAATTCTCTCTGGGAACAACTCTGTTCAATGCACTCTCTAAAATCAGAACATCTGTGTGAATCTTTATCTAGTTAAACCTAATGAGGAGATGATGAACTTGTATGTGATTTGTTCTGGTGAAATGGAAGTGGGCCTATACTCACACGCGTGTATATTCCATGAGAGCATCTGACATCTGTATCAACTGAGCCTTTCATCTGCATTGAGTAAGGGAATGTCAACGTTTAATGTCCTTATATTGTGGGAGACAATAGGCAGCGGTGGGACTAAGGGTGGTTAGGAGAAGAATAGAGTGATATAGAGAAAAAGATGATGAGATGGGAGAGGTGGAGAGAGGATGTGGAACAGGAGAAAGGGAAGGAGATATTGGTGCTGAAACTGATAAGAGGATTTATGGTTTCATGTAGTTTGTTTTTCTTCATGTCTGTCATACAGACACTTCGCAACCATTCAGAGGGAGTTATAGTCCAAGATGTCACATTGTGTATAATATTATATTTACTTTGCTTACTAAATAGAAAAAATATATTTTTACTGTTTATTTCTCTTAGGCTGCTACACAGGCAGCCCAATTCTGATCTTTTTTCACTAATTGGTCTTTTGACCAATCAGATCAGCTCTGAAAAATATCTGATGTGAAAAGATCTGATGTGAGTGGTCGAAAGACCAATAAGTTGAACAAATATCAGAATTGGGCTGCCTGTGTTTACCCCTATTAGGCCTACCAATGCAAGTGGTACAGCATCTAGGGATAACATAAGTTGAGTCAACACCTATGATATGCAATAAGTCATTTTTGTATGAGCAAAATCACGTTTTACCATAGGGCTGGTTCTGCTGAGCATGCGAACAAGCCAATGACGAACGTATCAATCCCAATGGGACTTTTATGACGTATCAACCTTGATCAAATCTGTCTGCCCTCCTGCTTGACTAAAAGTATTCAGAAGTATAAAACGAGGGAAGGGTTGAAGGTATAGAAAGAGACTCTGATAGTTGAAGAAGCATCTGAGGTTTTGAACAGTGTTCCGTGACTTCTCCAGGTGATACAGCCACAAAGCGTTTCAAGACCTTGGACAGCACCCGGTACCCGAGCAGAGCAGCGGATAATTTTGGCAAATGTAAGACTTTTTCCAATGATGCTATTTGTTTGAGATAATTATGCTATTTGTTTGATATTATTTTCAGTTAGGCTTCGCATCATATTCTAATTGCATAGGCTACAATGTGTTTTTACCTCTGCAATCAAGCATAAACATATTTGGATTCATTAGAAGTAATTCTGTCCATCTTCTAGCAAATTAATAACTTGAAATAGTTATGGATTCCAATTATAAGATTGATTTGTGATTGGCAATTGTATTTGAGGACAAACAAATGCTCATACAAAGGTTGAAACCAAGTCCTAACTAACTGGATACGTGCGCAATTGGACATTTGCGCAAAACGTAATTTTGTTCTGGTAGCACTGGCTAGCACAATCGGCAAACTTGTTTACTCATGTGGTTTACTCTTATTCCTTTACAATACAATAAAAAGAGAAGGTCTTGAGTAAACTTTTTTCCTGTGCGTAAAGTGGTACCGAATAACGAGGCAAGCAGGATTTTGAGAAATGTAGTTGTTTCACATTGACTATAAGAATGTAGGCTATGTGAAAGCAACAGTAGTGAATAAAACCCTATCTCCCTTTACAGGTATAAAGCGATGTTACAAAGGAACGGCTCCCAGCTCTTTTTTCTAATAGCCCTGTGCAGTGTGCTATATTCCCGGACTCAGTGTTTGCCATATGCATCTATGAGGTAGGAATAATACCGCTATTACTCATTTAAAGATGTATTATTTATGTGCAAGAGGACATGACTAAAAGAGCATCAATAGTTACTTTTGCCAAAGAGTTCAAGAACTGCAATATACTAATTTATATAACGTTAAAGTGTTCTAACCTATTCTTACTCTGGGGTTAATTAATAAACACGATGATAAACAATTAATTAATTAATCGACTATATCCTAGTACAAAGCTACTTTCTAACAATAATATTTAAGTCTTGAGAAATCATGTTTTATGTTCTGTCATCTAGGCTACTTTCATGTAGGCCTAAATGGATATTATGTTGAAAGCAATGAATAATTAGTGGAACGTGGTAATTTCTTCCAATATAATCTTGGATGTTAGCATACCCAGAGAGGATACAAAACAACGAATTTAAAAGTGTCTGTCCGTCTCATGACAACAAATGTTATTTTTGTATTGTCTAAGAGTATCGACATAGGCAAAACATTTTACCCTAATGTAGCCTTTTGGAACACAAACCCCCGTTTCAGATTTTTGCTACACACGGTGACTAATAATCTGTTTTAATCTGTTGACAGACCGACGAGACACGCAGACGGTCTCTTTACTAGTGGATACAGCAAACTTCTTGGACAGCTATCCGCGCGGCGGTATCTGGAATCCTTGATCGGAAAGCGAGTCAGGTAGGCTCTATTTTATGCTTTTCGTTCAGATTATCGCGCGGAGTTTGGTTTCCCTATTTAACGCGAATAGAGCGCCTTTCAAATTCAAACAATTTTAACAGTATGATAACTTTGATATTAACATATTTTCTGAAGCATTCAGGTTTATTGAAAACATTTATAGAGTCAGGAATGACAGCATGACAGAAATATCTATTCCATAAAATTTTCTTCCTGTAACCTATTTCTGTCATTTTATTCTCAGTGAAAACCTTTTGATATATCCCTAACAATGTTGTATTAGCATATCTGCCTTAAACTGTTAATAACCTAATTTGTTGTAATTTTAAGAGATTTGTCATCTAAATTGTGATCTACTTATGGTTTAAATAACCCTATTGGATAGGTCCAGTATAAGTCATAACAAGGTTAGCAAAAGTCTCAAAATGATGGACTAAAATGTGTTGTGGTTCATTTGTCACAGTGATGACATGATGGAAGACCAGGTACCAGTGAAGCGCCACTCAGATGCCATATTCACAGACAACTACAGTCGCTTCCGCAAACAGATGGCTGTGAAGAAATATCTGAACTCGGTTCTGACAGGAAAGAGAAGGTGGGAACAAGCACAATAATAGATTGTGTGTGTGTGTGTGTGTGGTGTGTTTGCGAGTGTGCATGCATGTGTATGTCAGGATGTGCATGTACGCAGGGTCTCTCCCCAGTATGACAGAAGTACAATGTACCCTTCTTCTCTTTTCAGTCAAGAAGACCCTCCCATGCAAGAAGAATCCAGAAGTGAGCCCTCGTTTCAAGAGAGCTATGATGACGTCAACGTAGATCACCTTCTCAATAACTTCCAATTGGTAGGTTCAGTCTCACTTCTCCCCCTCCATTCCCATTCAGTTTCACCCCCCCCCCATCTGTGCGTTCAGTTGAACGCCCTCTCCATTGGGTTGTTACTGTGGTGGTCATTGCGTAAACAGGGTATTCAACACAGTGTGGTTGCACTGCTACCATAGAGACAGCAAGACCTGATATCTGTATAGTGGAGTTTAGTGGACAAACATAGCTGCATCTATTTTGCACGGCTAACAACATATACCCATAGGAATACTTACATTTTACAACAGGAGCTCAGCTAATGAAAGCTTATGGGCAATACAGTAGAATGTTTCCACTAAATGAATGCCCTCATCACGTCTTCTCATGATCTGAAACTCTGTATTCTGATCAATAATCAAATATCTCTCCCTCCATCTTCCCTCTTCTTCAACTGTCTTTTTCAGCCACTCTGAAGAAGAGCCACTGGTGTGACGACCTCAATCGTCAACCTCATCGATCTACCATTCAAAACAATATTTAAGTTCTTCAACAACGGGCTAAAAGTCATGTGTGGTTATCTCTACAGTATAAAGTGAATGTTTACATTGTATATAAGATATACTAAAACAAAAAATATTGGTCTAAAGATGTAGGCCACAGTAAATATTATACATGTCCACCTGGGATTAGATAGATTTGCTTTGTCCAGGACTCTGTAAATGGTAGTTCAATAAATGCATTTTAAACAAGCTTTATACTGCTATAGAGTACCATCAGCTTAAACAGAAGAGGACCACATTTAGAGCGGCTATGATGCATATAATCACTTTATATCCATGTGGAACAACGCTATACCTTGTGCAAAAACTTACCTAGAGCATTTAGTTCTGTGAAACCGTCCACCAAATAAAAGATGTCCATTTATTTTTCAAAGCTGAGTAATTTTGTAAGTAAATATTGATGTTGATTATTTATTTTCATGTAAAAAACAAACTTGTTGGGAGAAAAGGTATTGCTAAGTTACTTACAAATTACATCACAAACTTACAGTTGCACTCAACACGTGCTTTGATGACCTGCTCAGCTGAATGAAGATGGGAAACAAAGACTATTACATTTGATTTTATGAATATCAACTTCATAGCATTTGAAATGAATTGATCAGTTTCATGCCAATGTGACAAATTAGCATGTTATTTGCTATCAAATCAGCACAACACAGAGAAGAACTTTAAAGCAATTACCTTCTCAGTCTCAGTTACACAGTGGAAATATTCAAACTAGATAATGGCAGGGATCTCATTTAAAAAAGTATTATTCACTTCAAAGACATGAGACAAAGCGTAGAATAGCAGATAAATATTAACATGAATTTATGTCAACGGACATACTGTAGATAAGTCATATACTGTATTTGAATCATCATAGTTATGAGAGGACTGTGACAAAGATGACTGAGAAATTGTTTCCACATAATTATTGGTACATTTTCTGAACTAATGTAACTTCGAATATATTCAGTGAATAAAATGACGTATACTTGTGCAATTGTTTTTATGTGTGATTGCCATTATTGAAGGGTTGAACTGGCATAATGAATAACAAAGAATAGCCTTGGATTTTACGTCTACATTTAGCTTTCAGCTAGAGCAATTTATAACAAAAGGGACCTGAACAGACATGACATTCGTGTACACCTCTATTCTCACCGATACGCTTACAATTTCAATTGCAATGGCCATATTCAATTTGCATTATGAAGCATTGATATATTTTGGTAAAAATCTGGTTGTTATTTACAGTTACATAGTAAGTATATTGATCAAAGTCAAATTGTTTTTGTATTATGCATGGGCCTCAGACTTACTGTGTACAGTAGTATGTATGTTACAAATGACACAGGAGTGTGTCCACCTCACTGTAGGTTCACCTCTGTTCAAACCCTCTTGTAATCAGTGCCAGGGCTAATTTGATGGCCTTCTTGGCCTCCTAACAAGCTAAGTGTAATAATCGGAGTGAAAAGGACTGTGTCAAGCCATGTCATTGACTATACTGCATTGTACATTGCACTTAGTTCACTGTATAGTTTCTGGCACGTTATAAGAAGATCTAATATCGTTCCTCCTAGAACAGATTGTGCTCTCTTCTTTGACAAATAAAAAAGTGTGGTAACACTTCACTTGACACCCAGTGTCATAACGCATTATGACACGCTCATAACATGTCATTTACACCTGTTGTGACATATATTGCGTTATTTTATGGCTGGTTATGACACATACATATGAGTGTCATAACACACATTTATTCAAATGAGTTTTTCCCCTGTCAAGAAGTTTCCTTTTGTTTGAAAATGAGTTCTTAAATCCTTTGTTGTTGTAATGAATTCTTTACAGTGATATTTTTTTCATAATACTTTAAATAACTTGTAAAAAATGCATTTCATGACACTGTCATGAAGCATTATGACCATCCTGTGTCACTTTACTTGGACTAAGAAAATACACTTTATGACACTGTCAAGAAGCATTATGACCACCATAATCGTATAAGCCAGATAGGCCTATCACGTATATGCCCTTACGTCATTCATCAGTCAGAAAAGAGGGTGTCTTGTCCTGCTCCTGAAATCTGCTCCTGCATTCATCCCAGTCATCAGCAACAGAGCATTGGGGTAGGTGCATGTCTGACACCAGTGTGTGCGCAATTATGATGATAATTTAAATGGGTTAATTTTAAACATACTGTTGACAAGTAGGCTATGGTGTAATGAAACGTTTTGCCTTGTGTGGTAGGTTTTGTGGGCTTTTTTTTGGTTGTCAGAATCAGCCATAACATAACTACTGTGGAAGGTTTTGTGGGTTTTTAAACTATTATGAGGGGGCCCTAACCAGCAATAAAATAACACAATATATGTCACAACAAGTCTAAATATATGTGTCATGACAGTGTTATGACCATATAACAGGTTAAGACAAGTTATGTCAGCTGTTATGACATGGTTATGACCGTGCCATAACGTGTTATGATGCTGGGTGTCAAGTAAAGTGTTACCAAAAGTGTTCACTGACTCTCTTACATGAGGATGTTAAGTTCATGACTAATATGAACAGAAAACACTGTCAAATTTCCTACATCATGTTGAGATGAATGCTCACTATGTTGGAATCAGTAAGCCAGTGTGAAATCGTGCCACAAAAGTCATGACTCAGTATGTTTACAAGTGTCGAAATGGCACAGGATATTTGACTCATAAATGTCATAAGCAATGTGCTGGGAGGGGGAGTCCAAATTAAATTATATTATTATTAGCCAAGACTTATGTGGGATCCCAAATGTAAAAATAAGTCCAAATCACTGTCAACTTGCATCTATGTCAAAGCTTTTAATGACCAGGAAACAGCAACTCCAACAATAAGTATAGCTAAATCAAATGCAGAAGTGCTGTGCAGATTTTCTTTTGACCAGATAACATCCTAAAACCTGTTTTACATCATCTTTTCGGTGTCACCAACAACCACCTTCTCTGAAACCAGGGCAAACAGAAATATTTGAGGAGACAGGATGCTGATAAAGTTTGTGCACGGCCCCATGCATCTCAATTTGTCACATCACATTCTCATCATTGCTAAGGTGCTTTGGGCAAGGCAAATCACCATGGCGGTGACTAAGGACAGCAAACAAATACACAAAAACTTCCAGTTGAATAAAGTGGTCAACCATACACTCTTAGAAAAAAGGTGCTATCTAGAACCTAAAATGATTCTTTGGCTGTTTCCATAGGATAACTCTTTGAATAACCCTTTTTGGTTCCAGGTAGAACCATTTTGGTTACAGGTAGAACCCTTTTGGGTTCAATGTAGGACCCTTTCATGTAACCCAAAAGGGTTCTATGTGGAAGCAAAAAGGGTTATCCTATGCCTAGAACCCTTTTGGAACTCGTTTATCTAAGAGTGTAGGGGCCTATTCAATCAATCCCCAATAAGTAAAACATGTGTGTGTGTGTGGTGTGTGTGTGCGCATTTGTGTGTGTGTCCACTCCCCATTGTAAAGCAAATGATATGTGATTATTCCCTGCATTGTGGAGGCCACACTCATTAACTGTCATTACTGTTGATCTTAATGGCCCTACAGGCCCTCTGAGAGTAAAAAAAAGAGTCTCAAGGACGGTCAGGTCCAGCATTTTTTAAATATGATGATTGATTGCTCTCACTGGCTATGGTCAGTAATTGGAAGACTACAGTACCACTAAAGCGACCCATCCTTATCTTAAATTGACAAATGGACAGTGTGTGTGTGTGTGTATGTGTGTGTGTGTGTGTGTGTGTGTGTGTGTGTGTGTGTGTGTGTGTGTGTGTGTGTGTGTGTGTGTGTGTGTGTGTGTGTGTGTGTGTGTGTGTGTGTGTGTGTGTGTGTGTGTGTGTGTGTGTGTGTGTGCCTCTGCATCTAATATATCTATGCATATGCCTTTCCACCTAGCCCTCCATTCTCACTTTCTTCTCAATGCAGGGAAAAATCCTGTGACTGCCATCCTGAAAAACGTACCCGTCCAATGCTCTCAACATACACTACATACAGTGTGTTCGGAAAGTATTCAGACCCCTGCCCTTTTTCTACATGTTGTTACGTTCCAGCCTTATTCCAAAATATATATATTTTTTTAAATCCTCATCAATCTACACACAATACCCCATAATGACAAAGTGAAAACAGGTTTTTAGATATTGTTGCAATTTTATGAAAAGTAAAAAAACAGAAAAACCTTATTTACATACTGTAAGTATTCAGACCCAAGAAATTGAGCTCAGGTGCATCCTGTTTGCATTGATCATCCTTGAGATGTTTCTACAACTTGATTGTAGTCCATCTGTGGTAAATTCAGTTGATTGAACATGATTTGGAAAGGCACACAGCTGTCTATATAAGGTCCCACAGCTGACAGTGCATGTCAGAGCAAAAACCAAGCCATGATGGCGAAGGAATTGTCTGTAGAGCTCCGAGACAGGATTGTATCAAGGAACAGATCTGGGGAAGGGTACCAAAACATTTCTGCAGCATTGAAGATCCCCAAGAACACAGTGGCCTCCATTATTCTTAAGTGGAAGAAGTTGGGAACCACCAAGACTCTTCCTAGAGCTGGCCACCTGGCCAAACTGAGCAATCAGGGGGAGAAGGGCCTTGGTCAGGGAGGTGACCAAGAACACGATGGTCACTCTGACTGAGCTCTAGAGTTTCTCTGTGGAGATGGGAGAACCTTCCAGAAGGACAACCATCTCTGCAGCACTGCAACAATCAGGCCTTTATGGTAGAGTGCCCAGACGGAAGCCACTCCTCAGTAAAAAGCACATGACAGCCTGCTTGGAGTTTGCCAAGAGGCACCTAAATGACTCTGACCATGAGAAACAAGATTCTCTGGTCTGATGAAATAAAGATTGATCTATTTGGCCTGAATGCCGAGTGTCATCTCTGGAGGAAACCTGGCACCATCCCTATGGTGAAGCATGGTGGTGGCAGCATCATGCTGTGGGGATGTTTTTCAGCGGCAGGGACTGGGAGACTCGTCAGGATCGAGGGAAAGATGAACGGAGCAAAGTACAGAGAGATCCTTGAAGAAAACCTGCTCCAGAGCGCTCAGGACCTCAGACTGGGGCGAAGGCTAACCTTCCAACAGGACAACGACTCTAAGCACACAGCTAAGACAACGCAGCAGTAGCTTTGGGAGAAATCTCTGAATGTCCTTGAGTGGCCATCCAGAGACCAGACATCTCTGGAGAGACCTGAAAATAGCTGTGCAACGACGCTCCCCATCCAACCTGACAGAGCTTGAGAGGATCTGCAGAGAAGAATGGGAGAAACTCCCAAAGGTGCTTCAACAAAGTACTGAGTAAAGGGTCTGAATACTTATGCAAATGTGATTTTTTAAATTTTAAATACATTTGCAAACATTTCTAAAAACCTGTTTTTGCTTTGTCATTATGGGTTATTGTGTGTAGATTGATGAGGGGAAAAAACTATTTAATCCATTTTAGAATAATGCTGTAACATAACAAAATGCGAAAAAATTCAAGCGGTCTGAATAATTTCCAAATGCCTTTCCACCCCAGCCCTCCATTCTCACTTTCTTCTCAATGCAGGGAAATGCTGTTATTGTCAAGTGGAAACGTCTAGGAGCAGCAACGGCTCAGCCACGAAGTGGTAAGCCACACAAGCTTACAGAACGGGACCGCAGAGTCTTCTGTTGCAACACTCACTATCGAGTTCCAAACTGCCTCTGGAAGCAATGTCAGCACAATAACTGTTCGTCGGGAGCTTCATGAAATGGGTTTCCATGGCCGATCAGCCGCACACAAGCCTAAGATCACCATGCGCAATGCCAAGTGTCGGCTGGAATGGTGTAAAGCTTGCCGCCATTGGACCCTGGAGCAGTGGAAACGCATTCTCTGGAGTGATGAATGACGCTTCACCATCTGTTAATCTGACGGGCGAATCTGGGTTTGGGGGGATGCCAGGAGAACGCTACCTGCCCCAATGCATAGTGCCAACTGTCAAGTTTGGTGGAGGAAGAATAATGGTCTGTGACTGTTTTTCATGGTTTGGGCTAGGCCCCTTAGTTCCAGTGAAGGGAAGTTTAAACACTACAGCATACAATGACACTCTAGACTGTTCTGTGATTCCAACTTTGTGGCAACAGTTTGGGGAAGGCCCTTTGCTGTTTCAGTATGACAATGCCCCCGTTCACAAAGTGAGGTCAATACAGAAATGGTTTGTTGAAATAAAACCTGACTGGCCTGCACAGAGCCCTTCCCAGAGGAGTGGAGGTTATTATAGCAGCAAAGGGGGGACCAACTCCATATTTAATGCCCATGATTTTGGAATGATATGGTTTTAATTTATTTTATTTTATTATACCTTTATTTAACCAGGTAGGCTAGATGAGAACAAGTTCTCATTTACAACTGCGACCTGGCCAAGATAAAGCAAAGCAGTGTGACACAGACAACAACACAGAGTTACACATGGAGTAAACAATAAACAAGCCAATAACACAATAAACAAGTCAATGACACAGTAGAAAAAAAAGTCTATATACAGTGTGTGCAAAAGGCATGAGGATGTAGGCAATAAATAGGCCATAGGAGCAAATAATTACAATTTAGCAGATTAACACTGGAGTGATAAATGAGCAGATGATGATGTGCAAGTAGAGATACTGGTGTGCAAAAGAGCAGAAAAGTAAATAAAATAAAAACAGTATGGGGATGAGGTAGGTAGATTAGGTGGGCTATTTACAGCTGCAGCGATCGGTTAGCTGCTCAGATAGATGCTGTTTAAAGTTGGTGAGAGAAATAAAAGTCTCCAACTTCAGCGATTTTTGCAATTCGTTCCAGTCACAGGCAGCAGAGAACTGGAAGGAAAGGCGGCCAAATGAGGTGTTGGCTTTGGGGATGATCAGTGAGATATACCTGCTGGAACGTGTGCTATGGGTGGGTGTTGTTATCGTGACCAGTGAACTGAGATAAGGCAGCGCTTTACCTAGCATAAACTTATAGATGACCTGGAGCCAGTGGGTCTGGCGACGAATATGTAGCGAGGGCCAGCCGACTAGAGCATACAGGTCGCAGTGGTGGGTGGTATAAGGTGATTTGGTAACAAAACGGATGGCACTGTGATCGACTGCATCCAGTTTGCTGAGTAGAGTATTGGAAGCTATTTTGTAGATGACATCGCCGAAGTTGAGGATTGATCGGATTTGTTGCGAAATAGAAAGCCGATTCTAGATTTGATTTTGGATTGGAGATGTTTAATATGAGTCTGGAAGGAGAGTTTACAGTCTAACCAGACACCTAGGTATTTATAGTTGTCCACATATTCTAGGTCGGAACCGTCCAGGGTGGTGATGCTAGTCGGGCGGGCGGGTGCGGGCAGCGAACGGTTGAAAAGCATGCATTTGGTTTTACTAGCATTTTAGAGTAGTTGGAGGCCATGGAAGGAGTGTTGTATGGCATTGAAGCTCGTTTGGAGGTTAGTTAGCACAGTGTCCAGGGAAGGGCCAGAAGTATACAGAATGGTGTCGTCTGCGTAGAGGTGGATCAGGGAATCGCCCGCAGCAAGAGCGACATCATTGATATATACAGAGAAAAGAGTCGGCCCGAGAATTGCACCCTGTGGTACCCCATAGAGACTGCCAGAGGTCCGGACAACATGCCCTCCGATTTGACACACTGAACTCCGAACCAGGCAAGGCAGTCATTAGAAAAACCAAGGCTATTGAGTCTGCCGATAAGAATACGGTGATTGACAGAGTCGAAAGCCTTGGCCAGGTCGATGAAGATGGCTGCACAGTACTGTCTTTTATCGATGGCGGTTATGATATCGTTTAGTACCTTGAGCGTGGCTGAGGTGCACCTGTGACCGGTTCGGAAACCAGATTGCACAGCGGAGAAGGTACGGTGGGATTCTAAATGGTTAGTGATCTGTTTATTAACTTGGCCTTCGAAGACTTTAGATAGGCAGGGCAGGATGGATATAGGTCTGTAACAGTTTGGGTCTAGGGTGTCACCCCCTTTGAAGAGGGGGATGACCAGCTTTCCAATCTTTAGGGATCTCGGACGATACGAAAGAGAGGTTGAACAGGCTGGTAATAGGGGTTGCAACATTGGCGGCAGATAGTTTCAGAAAGAGAGGGTCCACATTGTCTAGCCCAGCTGATTTGTACTGGTCTAGGTTTTGCAGCTCTTTCAGAACATCTGCTATCTGGATTTGGGTGAAGGAGAAGCTGGGGAGGCTTGGGCGAGTAGCTGCGGGGGGGGGGGCGGAGCTGTTGGCCGGGGTTGGAGTAGCCAGGAGGAAGGCATGGCCAGCCGTTGAGAAATGCTTATTGAAGTTTTCGATTATCATGGATTTATCGGTGGTGACCGTGTTACCTAGCCTCAGTGCAGTGGGTAGCTGGGAGGAGGTGCTCTTGTTCTCCATGGACTTTACACTGTCCCAAAACTTTTTGGAGTTAGAGCTACAGGATGCAAATTTTTGCTTGAAAAAGCTAGCCTTTGCTTTCCTGACTGACTGTGTGTATTGGTTCCTTTGACAAGCAGGTGTCCACATACTTATGGCAATGTAGTGTATCTTGGCAATGACTTAGCTGAGTGTTGGTCCACTCTTCCTAGACCAGTTTTATACTCTAATGATAATGTTAGTGTGTGGTGATTCAGTCTTGACTCTCAAGGGATCAGTGTTTGGTAAGGGAAGGGGCTGCTGATTTCAGGGGGGAATAGTGCTGTTTCCTGGCCCCCCCCACTCCTGTTTCCTGCAACATAATGTTTGTGAGAGCATTGGGTCAACCTGTGGCTGGGCGAAAGGTGCCAGTCACTCCTTATCAGTGTCACATGGTCCAAAGCTTCGTCCTACACCAACCCACAGGTTGTGTCTGGATATGTGCATCAACCACTGTTTGTGATATATGATGTGTGTGTGTGTGTGTGTGTGTGTGTGTGTGTGTGTGTGTGTGTGTGTGTGTGTGTGTGTGTGTGTGTGTGTGTGTGTGTGTGTGTGTGTGTGTGTGTGTGTGTGTGTGTGTGTGTGTGTGTGTGTGTGTGTGTGTGTGTGTGTGTGTGTGTGTGTGTGTGTGTGTGTGTGTGCGTGTGTGTGTTTGTGTGTCACCATCACATACTGAGAGATATGAGGTCGAGAGAGAAGCAGAGAAGAGAGAATGGTAGCGAAATGGTTGCCTGGCGAGAAAAAGTTGGGTCATTGTACAAAACAAAGTCATGAGCGATTGGATCGTCTCTAATCAATCAGAGTATAAAAGCCAGTGATGTGATTTATGATTAGTGTTGGCCCAACCAGTCGGATTCTGGGACCAATCAGAATGGACAGAATGTGTTCGCCACAAGATGTCGGAGAGGAAAGCAAATCCAGACTCTTGGTGGAGAAGAAACAATAGTGGGCATGGCGTTGGGCCGACGCCATGGTGGGTGGGTAGTCAGCTTAGCAAAATGGCTCTTTGATGGGAAAATTACCCAATCAAAGAAACAACATTACCAATGTTCTAGTAGAGTAGAAGATCTGTAGGTCACAATGCCCCCTCAGCCATCCTACAGAGGCATATGTTCAGAATTCCTCTGGGACTCATGAAACTGTCCTTCAGACTCATTGGCGGCTGGGTTTCAGTGTCTAACTGCTCTATAAGTCCATGGCAAACTTGAAAGTCACGACCTTAATGAATGATAGAGGCATCTAATGGCCAAAAGTCCGTGTTAGCATGGGCAGCGCCATTGAGGGATTCCACCATTTTAATGTAGTAGACTTGGTGGGACTTCCAGCTTCATTGGCTGATCCTTCCTGGTGACTCTGTTAGAGTCATGTCCAACCGAGTCATCAGGAGGGATCAGCCAATCGTGAAGAAGAAAATGTCCTACTTCAAAATGGAGATAGCCTCAATGCTGTCACAGACTCTATAATGGCACAGATACAAAGATGGTCAGAATACATACATTATATCTACCTCTGCATCTTTGTGGACGCATGGAAGGTATTGCTGTTATGTGGTACAGAAGACGCTCGCTGCAGATGTTGACAAACACAATTGTGGAACTTGCCTGATTTGTCATGGCAAAAAAAATTGTGAATATCTGAAAATTGTCAGAATCAGATCAATTAAAGTAAGTTACTGTAGTATACCTTGTATGACTCATACACGTCTCGACTGTTGACTTAAACAGGGTAGGTAAACACCTGATTGTGTGAAAGTCTGATGACTTCATTTGTGAGGTTTCGTTTGGAGAAGTGTCCCAGTTTTGCTGGAGTTCAATAAATCAGATTAATTAATGACCCATGTGAATATCTGTCCTGGAAAGGGCAGCTAAGAGATGTATCATCTGGTGTGCTTAGAGCACAAATGGCATCTGACACATTCTCACAGTCAAAGGCTGTCTCCTTTCAACTTACATTAATTCCTGTCCATGTTAGCTGGTTTCACGGAATTCCAACCCTTTTTAATACCCTGAAGTCACAAGATGCACTGAGAAAATTAAAGATGTGATTTTAGAAAATGTTAAAATTCAGGATGGGTGATACTCTACTCACTAAATCTCTACAACTGACTTTACGATAAGGACCTATCAGGAACACATCAGAAGTGGGTCATACTAAAAATGTCACATTTAATGTCAGAACTATTTTTGGCCTAATAAGTCAAATAACTGTTCACAACTTGCTTGGGCCAAGAAACACAAGCAATGGACATTTGACCGGTGGAAATCTGTCCTTTGGTCTGATGAGTCCAAATTTGACATTTTTGGTTCCAACCGCTGTGTTATTGTGAGACAGAGTAGGTGAACGGATAATCTCAGCATGTGTGGTTCCCACCGTGAAGCATAGAGGAGGAGGTGTGATGGTGTGAGGGTGCTTTGCTGGTGACACTGTCAGCGATTTATTTTGAATTCAAGGCACACTTAACCAGCATGGCTACAACAGCATTCTGCAGCGATACGCAATCCCATCTGGTTTGAGGTTTTTTAACAGGACAATGACCCAACACACTTCCAGTCTGTGTAAGGGCTATTTTACCAAGAAGGAGAGTGATGGAGTGCTGCATCAGATGACCTGGCCTCCACAAGCACCCGACCTCAACCCAATTGAGATGGTTTGGGATGAGTTGGACCGCAGAGTGAAGGAAAAGCAGCCAACAAGTGCTCAGCATATGTGGAAACTCCTTCAAGACTGTTCGAAAAGAATTCCAGGTGAAGCTGGTTGAGAGAATGCCAAGCGTGTACAAAGCTGTAATCAAGGCAAAGGATGGCTACTTTGAAGAATCTAAAATATATTTTGATTTGTTAAACACTTTTTTGGTTACTACATGATTCCATGTGTTATTTCATAGTTTTGATGTCTTCACTATTATTCTACAATGTAGAAAATAGTAAAAATAAAGAAAAACCCTTGAATGTGTGTCCAAACTTTTGACTGGTACTGTATATTAATTATATTTTTCTCCTTTATACTACAATCTATTAGTGGAAGAAAGGGGGAGGAAAAGTGTTACACTTACACTGCACAAAATATAAACGCAACATTCAACAATTTCAAATATTTGACTGAGTTACAATTCATATAAGGAAATCAGTCAATTGAAATAAATAAATTAGGCCCTAATCTACGGATTTCACATGACTGGGAATGTCAGGATGGTGTATTGGAGGCGAAGTCAAGTGCAGGAGAGCAGATATTAAGAACAGGCGCACTTTTATTATAGTTCCAAAAAACGAGAGCACTACATGAATCAAACGCGCTCAAAAAACGGAACATAAAAGTAGAGCGCGTAAACTAACACCACCTAACATGAAAACAATTACACACAAAACATGATGGGAAACAGAGGGTTAAATACAATTAGCTTCATTGGGGAAATGAAAACCAGGTGTGTATGGAAACAAGACAAGACAAATGGATATACGAAAAATGGAGCGGCGATGGCTAGAAAGCCGGTGACGTCGATCGCCGAACACCGCCCGAACAAGGAGAGGGGCTGACTTCGGCAGAAGTCGTGACAGGGAATACAGATATGCATCTGTTAGTCACAGATACCTTAAAAAAAGTAAGGGTGTGGATCAGAAACTAGTCAGTATCTGGTGTGACCACCATTTGCCTCATGCAGCGCGACATCTCCTTTGCATAGAGTTGATCAGGTTGTTGATTGTGGCCTGTGGAATGTTGTCCCACTCCTCTTCAATGGCTGTGTGAAGTTGCTGGACATTGGTGGGAACTGGAACACACTGTTGTACAGGTCGATCCAGAGCATCCCAAACATGCTCGATGGGTGACATGTCTGGTGAGTATGCAGGCCATGGAAGAACTGGGACATTTTCAGCTTCTTGGAATTGTGTTCAGATCCTTGCGACATGGGGCTGTGCATAATCATGCTAAAACATGAGGTGAATGGCACGACAATGAGCCTCAGGATCTAGTCACGGTATCTCTGTGCATTGGAATTTCCATTGATAAAATGAAATTGTGTTCATTTAGCTTATACCTGCCCATACCATAACCCCAACGCCACCATGGGGCACTCTGATCAAGGTTGACATCAGCAAACCGTCCGCCAACACAACGCTATACGCGCTGCCATCTGTCCTGTACAGTTGAAACCAGTATTCATCTGCGAAGAGCACACTTCTCCAGCATACCAGTGGCCATCGAAGGTGAGCATTTGCCTACTGAAGTCAGTTACAACGCCGAACTGCAGATGAGCTTCCCTGAGACCGTTTCTGACAGTTTGTTCAGAAATTCTTTGGTTGTGGAAACCCACAGTTTCATCAGCTGTCCAGGTGGTTGGTCTCTGACAATCCCGCAGGTGAAGAAGACAGATGTGGAGGTCCTGGTCTGGCGTGGTTACACGTGGTCTGCGGTTGTGAGGCCGGTTGGAGGTACTGCCAAATTCTCTAAAATGTTGTTGGAGGCGGCTTATGTTAACAGCTCTGGTGGACATTCCTGCAGTCAGCATGCTAATTGCACACTCCCTCAAAATGTGATAAATCTGTGGCATTGTGTTTTGTGACAAAACTGCACATTTTAGAGTGGCCCTTTATTGTTCCCAGCACAAGGTGCACCTGTGTATTGATCATGCTGTTTAATCAGCTTCTTGATATGCCACACCTGTCAGGTGGATGGATTATCTTGGCAAAAGAGAAATGCTCATTAAGAGGGATGTAAACTAATTCGAGCACACATTTAGAGACAAATAATATTTTTATGCATATTGAACATTTCTGGGGTCTTTTATTTCAAATCAAATTGTATTGGTCACATACACATACTTAGCAGATGTTATTGCGGGTGTAGCGAAATGTTTGTGTTCTTAGCTCCAAAAGTGCAATAGTATCTAACAATTTACAACAATATACACAAATCTAAAGGTAAAAGAATGGAATTAAGAAATATATAAATATTAGGACATGATGAGCTCCTTTGTTTAGTTGACGTTGAGGTTATTTTCCTGGCAGCAATCCGCCAGGGCCCTCACCTCCTCCCTGTAGGCTGTCTCGTCATTGTTGGTAATCAGGCCTATTACTGTTGTGTCGTCTGCAAACTTGATGACTGAGTTGGAGGCGTGCATGGCCACGCAGTCATGGATGAACAGGGAGTACAGGAGGGGGCTGAGCACGCATCCTTGTGGGGCCCCTCTGTTGAGGATCAGCGAAGTGGAGGTGTTGTTTGCTACCTTCACCACCTGGGGGGTGGCCGGTCAGGAAGTACAAGACCAAATTGCACAATGCGGGGTTCAAACCCAGGGCCCTGACCTTAATGATGAGCTTGGAGGGTACTATGGTGTTGAAGGCTGAGCTAGTCAATTAACAGCATTCTTACATAGGTATTGTTCTTGTGTGCAGAGCGATGGCAATTGCATTGTCTGTGGATCTATTGGGGCGGTATGCAAATTGAAGTGTGTTTAGGGTGTCAGGTAAGGTAGAGATGATATGATCCTTAACTAGCATCTTAAAGCACTTCATGACAAAAGAGGTGAGTGCTACAGGGTCATTGAGTTCAATTACCTTTGCTTTCTTGGGTACAAGGACAATGGTGGACATCTTGAAGCAAGTGGGGACCTCCGACTGGGATAAGGAGAGATTTAATATGTCTGTAAACACTCCAGCCAGCTGGTCGGCGCATGCTCTGAGGACACGGCTTGGGATGCCGTCTGGGCTGGCAGCCTTGCGGGGGTTAACACACTTAAATGTTTTACGTCGGCCATGGAGAACGAGAACCCACAGTCCTTGGGAGCGGGCCTCGTTGGTGGCACTGTATTATCCTCAAAGCGGGCGAAGGTGTTTAGCTTGTCCAGGAGCAAGACGTTGGTGTCCGAGACGTGGCTGGTTTTCCCTTTGTAATCCGTGATTGTCTGTACCCTGCCACATACGTCTTGTGTCTTTTCCGTTGAACTACAACTTCAGTCTCTCTATTTACGTTTTGCCTGTTTGATAACTCATTAAACATGGGACCAACACTTTACATGTGGCTTGGGTAAAATCCATAGACTTTACATGTTGCGTTTATATTTTTGTTTATTGTAGTTCCATCACCGAGGGTGTTGCCCAGAGCACAAGGTGGAGTCACAAAAATGGCTACTTGTCACCATGGCTGGCAGGACACATGCCGGAACGATCGACTGCACATTGACATTTTGTGTAGGAGGCAGCTAGAGAGCACAGAGGTGCAGAGGGAGCTGTGGCCAGACACCAATGGACAGGGAGGACGCACGCTGAGAGGAAGGGTAATTGGAAAAACACTGATGTATTTGGTGTGCATCTATTTTAAGTGACAGCAAAATGCTTTTAATGCAGAGAGCATGACGTTTCACTATTGAAAGATAAAATCGTGAATTAAGTTGGCCCGTTGCTTTACCATAGACATCAACCAAGCACCACTTATTTCAGGCAGCAGATAAGGCCTATGAAATCAATTTTAGTCAGATGGGAGGAATTGTGTTTGTATTACCCAGAGACTTTTTAATTGAACATACATTTCTCAATTATGAAATGCCCCCAATTATGAAATGCCCCCAATATGTGTAATACACATGAACTTTTCAGATAAGCCTACACATCCAATTGGATTTTATTGGGAGAATACCGGTAATTGTTTTTGGAGGTGATTCAGCTTTTTCTCTGCATAAAAAAAAGTGGGTCAAAAATTTATCATGGACCTCATGAGTCATTTTTAGACAGGTATGATTTGGCTCCACTCTTTGCAGCCAAAAAATTGCACCTCATTCCAAACTGTTAGAATAATGAGTCTGTTGTCAGTCAGATATAGCACATTATCAAACCCTTATGATTATGACCATGAAGGGAGTGTGAATGACTGGTGTCTAGCCTTCAACACCTTAAGGTTAACAATGCATCTTTCCAGGTAATAAGTAATGAGGATTTTAGCACAGCATAGGAACCCCTGTGCAGTATGTGGGAGAGGTACAAGAGGAAAGGGAGCCATAGTTGAGGTTAACCATTTGCAGCTTGGTAGAAATTAATTTGGAATTACAAATGCATTTTCATTAATTAATTGGCATCATTACTCCTTTATAAAAGAGGTGAGATGTTGAGGCCGAACAACTTTGTTAATTAAAGCCACAAGACTTGACTGCCAATTCCATTGGAAAATACATTGCAGTATGGCACCAATGGATGAATGGCTTAGTTTCACCAGTTGTCAGCGCATTGTGACATGCTCAGCGTGTAACCTTTATTTAACTAAGCAAGTCAGTTAATTACAAATTCTTATTTACAATGACAGCCTACCCCAGCCAAACCCTAACGACGCTGGGCCAATTGCGCTTCACCATATGGGACTCCCAATCACAGACAGGTATGATACAGCCTGGAATCTAACCAGGGTCTGTAGCCTCTAGCACTGGGATGCAGTGCCTTAGACCACTGCGCCACTCGGGCTTGATTAAATTTTGAAAATAAGTTTATGCATGTACGCGTTTCCTGGTGGTATGTAGCTTTGAAAAATACATTTAGAGAAAATAAATCCCAAAAGATACATTTATTTCAACAATATAAATATTTACATCTCACATTTAAAAGATATATTTACAGACAGATATTCCAAGAAGAAATTTTAAATGAATGTACAATTCAGGTAAAAATGATATTTTTTTGGCTTCCAGTAAGATTGTCGCTTTCTGACGACTAATGCCGGACAACTGACATCACGGGATTGTCACAGAATACAGTGTGTTCTAACACAGGGTATACCAATAGCCCGAGATCCCTTTGGCCTGTGGAGAGGGGGCAGTGTGTTAAAAGGTCCATGACTAAAACTAATAAATAAGATTTTAAATTTTGTTGGTTTTAAAAAGGTTAGTGATTGAGTCTTCATCCAGGGCTGCATTGATCTCACAGGCGTCTGACGTTCCTCTTGCTGCGAGCGCTGCCGATGAGGATAGGGTTAGCGCTGGAGCTGCTAGGCCCCCGGGCCAGCCCTGTCTGGCAGGCTGAGGAGCCATGAAAAGGGCCCTGGCACAGGGTGCAGAAGTCAAAGGCACAGCTGAGGCGGGTACAGGTGGCCCTCATAGCGTCTGCGTTGTGCTTGGCAGGAGAGCCGCAGCGTTTACAGGGTTTCAACGACTCGTGCTGCTTCAGCAAACTGGCAGCCTAGAGAACAAAACCAAAGAATGTATAAAAGACTACAGAGCATAACTCACTCATTGTATCATTTGTACCATGAACATGTCAATGACTTTCTTGGAACTGATTGAAGGGTGACACCAACTCTCAATAAGTACACACACTGAGCACCATCATGTCCTCTGAACCTTTACATGCAAAGTGGATAGCACAACCCTCACCTCTTGGTATTCTCTGAAGCGAGATTGCTGGGAGCAGCACAGCGTCTGTGTGCCTTCTCTCTGGGAGCGCATCCTATAGGTAGACTTCTGGATAGGGGTTGAAGCTACTCTCTGCATACAGGACATCACAACCCGGGACAGCGCTGTATCTCGCGTCAAAGAGCCCACATTCTCCAGTCCTGCAGAGGTTCTTGGGTCCTACAACAAAAGTGGATATTGTCATTTACCAAACAATATTCATACAGTGGATTACCCTATGGTTAGGTCATTAAGATTGAAGTACTTGAAGCGGCCCCTGTAAATGAATCCAGATAAAGAACATATCAGCATAAGGGATTAGCAAAGGTGGGAGCCGCGGCAAGCTAAAAAACGAACCATCAATGTGGTTCAAGCTATTGCCACCCGATAAAGGGTATTCAATGACGATAGGAACCCCAGTTAAATGTTAGCACTTACCCCGAGTCTCTCTTTAGCCTGGTCGCATCTACAGAGTGCAGATTTGTCTTGGCAGATTACTTTTCTCCAGGTCTTGCTCACTTTTCTACAGCTGTGAAGAAAACAAAACCAACATGAACGAACAGCGGTGTAAAGTACTTAAGTAAAAACACCTGAAAGTACTACTTAAGTAGTTTTTGGGGTACCTATTATTATATATATACATATATATATATTTTTTTACAACATTTACTTAACTATATTCCTAAAGAAAAGTATGTACTTTCTACTCCATACATTTTCCATGACACCCAAAAGCATGCGTTACATTTTGAATGCCTAGCAAGGTAGGAAAATGGTTCAATTCACACATTTATCAAGATAAAAAAAAAGTCTATACATTTTTTAAACCTTTATTTAACTAGGCAAGCCAGTTAAGAACAAATTCTTATTTTCAATGACGGCCTAGGAACAGTGGGTTAACTGCCTTACTCAGCGGCAGAACGACAGATTTTTTACCTTGCCAGCTCGATTCGATTTTGCAACCTTTCGGTTACTAGTACAACACTCTAATCACTATGCTACCTGCCGTCCCACATCCCTGGTCATCCCTACTGCCTCTGATCTGGCGAACTCACTAAACACATGCTTCGTTTGTAAATCATGTCTGAGTGTTGGATTGAGCACCTGGCTATCTGTAACTTAAATAAGAAAATGGAGCAGTCTGGTTTGCCTAATATAAGGAATTTGAAATGATTTACACTTTCACTTTTGATACTTAAGCATATTTTAGCAATTACATTTACTTTTGACACTTAAGTATATTCAAAACAAAATACTTGAGTAGGATTTCACTGGGTGACTCACTTTAACTTGAGTAAATTTCTATTTAAGGCATCTTTATTACTTAAGTATGACAATTGAGTACTTCTTCAACCACTGTCAATGAATACATAGAGTATAAAAGCATTTCCAAGTTGAAAAACCTCTACAACTGTCATAGGACCAGTAAAGATCACATGTTTACCTTATCAAGTCTACATCTCCTAGCAGACGCAGGATCCGTGTGAGGATGTGCTTCATGTCCCTTTCCAGCAGTGCTTTTAAAACGTCCATACATTCAAGGCCCACGTGCCCACCAATAACCCTTTCAAGACCGGAGTTCTCTGCTATCCTGCTAATGACAGACCAGTCATAGCTTTGGGTCCTCTTGAAACTGTTGGCGAGTTCTTGGCATACAGCGTGTTGAAACTTCAGTATGGGGAGTTTTGAGACAGTATGCTTAGCCTTGTTGTGATAATCAGCAAGTGGAGTACTCGGGGAGAATATATCCTGTCCTGGAGACTTCTCTAGTTCCTTTATGTTATCAAAGTCCTCTATCTGGCTGTTCTGTAAAGACAGGAAACCGCTGTCCTCGAATGCTTCACAGCCTAGATTCACCTCGTCAAGGTCCACATTATGTTGGTTGTTCTCCTTATTGTGAACACCTTTCACATCATCCTTGAGGCAAAAGTTGGCAGCTGTGGTGATACATGGTGAGTGCTGTGATTTGGCTACTACTTGGACGCATTCCTTTAGTGGTGAGGTTTTCAGGCCAGATTCCTTGTATGTGACATGTTTCTCCATGTCGCATGAAAATCGGGCTTCCTCGTAGTTGGACGGATATTTCATTTTTTTATGACTGATTGTGTTCACAAATTGTAACCCTGAGGTAGAGAAGATAAAAAGCTGCATTAGCCAGTTTCATCTCAATCAAAACGCGCCAAACTGGATAGCTAGTGTTGATAATTGGATATGGAGAGTAATAGGGATATGCTTGTGTTATATTAAATGGTATTTATTACACTAGTCAAAACTACAACACGTTGTGCATCAAACCAGTGGATTGCCCACTTATACTAGTTAGTTATATTCTCTAAAATGTAACATTAGCTAGATATTGTTTTGGTTGATCAACGTACGACAACGTAGAACTGCAATCCCTCCAAAGGGCGCACTCCTGGTTCCCCCCAATTTAGCTTGTAACATGGCTAACTAGCTAGCCAAGTTAGCTAACTGGCTAGACAATTGAGTAAAATACTGTGGTTAACTACTAAAAGACCATAGTTAACGTTAGTCGTTTGCAGCATCAGATATTTCCAGTAACGTTATCCTTAGATATATTAAAGATAGTAATGTTGACTGTGGTTATTATATTCATAGGATAGCCAAGGCTAGCTAACCTCTAATTTTACGCGCGTACGTTTTGCGCTTAAAAACGACAATGTAATATTGACATTAACGTCATTGCAAAATGTATAGCTACAAAGCAGTTTAACTAGCTACCTAACGTTAAATGAATATTAAACTTCATAGCTAGTTAGCTAAGCCAGATAGTTATGGCTAGTCAAATTCTTTAACATTAACTAACGTTGCAACAAACTAAACAGCCAGCATCAAATGAAATGCGACATATCATAGCCGAACACAAATTAGCTAGCTATAATAGCAAACTTAATTGAGGTAACGTAACAAAATGTTTCATACCTGTAACGTTAACTTGAATGACTTCTTGATTCCCACCTATTTCTGCTGTTAAACTTTTGCTAACCGGGGTTCCACAAACTTGAGATCTACTTGAATGAGGACAATATGAAAATGCGCCTGTTCCCTAGCTACACATTTGAAATCGGTGTCCAAAAGGCGCACACCAATGAGGACCAAGCAGGGCAGTTACCTTTAAACCGGGACACCAATAGGAGTAGAGGAAAGCGCACGCTGACGTTATACGTGAGAGCGCAATTGACCGCTGCATTTTCCCCCCAGTATTTCAAACAAATACCATTTCTTATTTTCAGTTTAAAAACCTTTCTTGAAAAATACAGTAGAAAATATGTCGAGGTGTACGTGATTCGTTTAAATATTGGTGCAATGTTTTTTTTCAGATTCTTGTAAAAATGTGTTTGAAATATGGGAAGAGAAAAGGGCAGTCAACAGCATGAATAAAGTAATAGGCAGTCACTGACAAATACCTGTCATGTCATACACAAATATAATTCCTTGGGCAAGACTTTGTCTCTGCTGGGGGGAGGGGGGTATCTACTGATATATTTTGAAGTTTTACTGCTAAAAGAGAAAAAAGCAGTTTGATAACTGGCAGTTCACACCCGTGGGCGGAGTGTGTAAAGTGGGCTCAAACTAAAATCAGGAAGGCAAACAAGCAAACAAACACACTGATCTTGAAAAAGACAACATGCATAGTTTCATAGATTTAATGTAAACTACCACATAGGCTATTATTGATCAGAGTCATTTTCTCCAAGAATGTCCATGAGAATCTCCTGGTTAGAGAACTCCTCTAGTGCCACATTCATTTCCTCTAGAAGTTCTTCGCCCACAAGAAAGTCCCTGACATCATGCACTGTTTTCCCAATCCGATGATCTGTGATTCGGTCCTGGGGAAAGTTGTAGGTCCTGATTTTCTCAGATCTACCTTTGGTACCAATCTAAAAAAAGGATAGATTAAAAATAGTCAATACACAAAATGTGCTATCAGACCAACACTTAGTGTAAAAGCTTTGTAACCAACAGACAGCCGGCAACTATTTGAGTTCCCACTCCCCCAAACCCATCTCAGCTTCCACTTTCAAAGCAGTAAATCCTCCAACAGACAACTTTCTCACCACTGTCAGTCATGTTGATTCTATCATTGCAAACCATATTAACTGTTGCCCATTGGTGTCCATTGTCTTTCTACAACACTGTCTTTTGGAAAGTTCAAGTCTAGGTTTTGTAAATTACTTTGTAGTAAACATACAGTGCATTTGGAAAGTATTCATACCCCTTGACTTTTTCCACATTTTGTTACGTTACAGCCTTATTCTAAAATTGATTAAATTATTTCCCCCCCTCAATCTACACACAATACCCGATAATGACAAAGCAAAAACAGTTTAGGAATGTTTGCTAATTAATAAAAAAATTATGAAATATCACATTTACATAAGTATTCAGATCCTTTACGCAGTACGTTTATGAAGCACCTTTGGCAGCGATTTCAGCCTTGAGTCTTAGGTATGACGCTAGAAGCTTGGCAAAGCTGTATTTGGGGAGTTTTTCCCATTCTTCTTTGCAGATCCTCTCAAGCTCTGTCAGGTTGGATGGGGATCGTCGCTGCACAGCTCTTTTCAGGTCTCTCCAGAGAAGTTCGATCGGGTTCAAGTCCGGGCTCTGGCTGGGCCACTCAAGGACATTCAGAGACTTGTCCAGAAGCAACTCCTGCATTGTCTTGGCTGTGTGATTAGGGTTGCTGTCCTGTTGGAAGGTGAACCTTCGCCCCAGCCTGAGGTCCTGAGTGCTCTGGAGCAGGTTTTCATCAAGGATCTCTCTGTACTTCACTCTGTTCATCCTTCCCTAGATCCTGACTAGTCTCCCCGTCCCTGCCACTGAAAAACATCCCCACAGCCTGATGCTGCCACCACGCTTCACCATAGGGATGGTGCCAGGTTTCCTCCAGACATGACGCTTGGCATTCAGGCCAAAGAGTTAAATCTTGGTTTCATCAGACCAGAGAATCTTGTTTCTCATGGTCTGAAAGTCTTTAGGTACCTTTTGGCAAACTCCAAGCGGGCTGTCATGTGCCTTTTACTGAGGAGTGGCTTCCGTCTGGCCACTCTACCATAAAGGCCTGATTGGAGGAGTCCTGCAGAGATGGTTGACTTTCTGGAAGGTTCTTATATCCCCACAGAGAAACTTTGGAGCTCAGTCAGAGTTACCATTGGGTTCTTGGTCACCTCCCTGACCAAGGCCCTTCTCCCTTGATTGCTCAGTTTGGCCAGGCAGCCAGCTCTAGGAAGAGTGTTGGTGTTCCAAACTTCTTCCATTTCAGAATGATGGAGGCCACTGTGTTCTTGGGGACCTTCAATGCTGCAGAAATGTTTTGGTACCCTTCCCCAGATCTGTGTCTCGACACAATCCTGTCACAGAGCTCTACGGACAATTCCTTCAACCTCATGGTTTGGTTTTTGCTATGACGTGCACTGTCAGCTGTGGGACCTTATAGACAGATGTGTGCCTTTCCAAATCATGTCCAATCAATTGAATTTACCACAGGTGGACTCCAGTCAAGTTGTAGAAACATCTCAAGGATGATCAATGGAAACACTATGCACCTGAGCTCAATTTCAAGTCACATAGCAAAGGGTCTAAATACATATGTAAATAAGGTATTTCAGATGTTTTTTATACATTTGCAAAAAATACAACTTTTCACTTTGTCATTATGGGGTATTGTGTGTAGATTGATAAGTAAATGTTTTTATTTAATCCATTTTAGAATAAGGCTTTAACGTAACAAGATGTGGAAAATGTCAAGGGAGCTGAAAAACTTCCCGAATGCACTGTATGTCAAACTTTGAATTGGATTTTGATATCCATTCCTTATATAACAATTTTGACCAGCAACATTCTTGTATGTGTGCAGTTCAGATTCGTACCTGGACTTTCCGTGCAGTATATCGCTTACTGGTCTCTTCTTCCAGCCTCATACTATAGAGTTTGGCACGTAGAAACTTCATGGCCTTTTCCTTATTTTTCAGCTGGGATCTTTCCTGCTGGCATTCTGATACCACACCTATGACCCCAAAACAGAGATAAAACGCCACTATGGAGACACTCAAAGGAGAAACTGTCTAATTCAAAGAAATAGAGCCAAGCACATTTGCCACTGTGGATTTTCCTTGTGAGTACATGCTCTGCAAATCCCAATTTACCATCGGTTTCAAATCAAATCAAAATTATATAAGAATTGGAGTTTCATACTCCACTGTCTGAATCTTACGGCATTGTATTGGCTGATATTACCTGTCGGTAGATGAACTATTCGCACTGCGCTGTCTGTGGTGTTGACATGCTGGCCCCCGGCTCCACTCGCCCTCTTGGTTTCAATCCTCAAGTCCTTCGCATTAATTGTGAAAGTGATCTGAAAAATAAATAATGAATTGAGCACTTAGCAAAATAAGTCTGTACTTAATCTTTGGTAACAGTGGTGATGTTACCAAAGAAAGAAGGTAATACTTCACTGATTTATTTTTATTTTTTAAAAGTTTTGTAAAGGTACAAGGGCCAAATGCCTCAGGGAAGGTCTCACCTCTGTGGGCTGGGGTAGCACTGCCACTGTCATGGTGCTGGTGTGCATTCGGCCCTGTTTCTCAGTCTTAGGGACTCTCTGCACGCGATGCACACCTGCCTCAAACTTCATCCTCTTGTAGCTCTTAGGACCACTGACACTGGCTGATGCATGCCGTAACCCACCTGCAGACAGTTGACATTCACACACTCAAAGTTACCATTCATAAAATGGAGTCAGTTGAAGTTTGGGTAAACACTAGCAACAGGAATGGTTTGACAACAACAAACCTGTTAATTAATGAATGTTACTGACCTATTTCACTTTTCATGTACTCCAGGATGTCAAACCCCCAGCCCTGGTGTGCTGCAAAGCTCTGGTACATGTCAAAGACCTCTGCAGTGAAGAGCATGGCCTCCTGACCTCCGACCCCTGCGGTGACCTCCAGGACCAGGTCACTCATGTCTGACTCCTCCTCAGGGATCAACAGGGACAGGATCTGAAGGAATGTAGAAGAATCAGACATGACAGTTTAGTAATTTTCTCAAACTATGTTTTCCATACTGATTGGAGTGATTCGATTTCCTTTCGCCATCCTAAACGTGCTTTTATCAGTGTCATCTTATTCCGACTGTAGGGGGAACTTAAAATGCAGGTGTGTACCTTTTGTCTAACATCTTGAATCGCTTTCTGACAAGCCTCCCTCTCAAGGACTGCCAGGTCACGCATGTCTGGGTCGTCATCTTAGAAGGGAAAAACAATGTTTCTTATTTCACTGAATTTACTATCAGTGAAAGATCCATTTATACTGAACAGAAATATAAATGCAAAATGTAAAGTGTTGGTCCCATGTTTCAATACGCACAAAAAGCTTATTTCTCTCACATTGTTTGCACAAATTTGTTAACATCCCTGTTAGTTAACATCCTTTGCCAAGATAATCCATCCACCTGACAGGCGTGGCATATCAAGAAGCTGATTAAACAGCATGATCATTACACAGGTGCATGTTGTGCTGGGGACAATAAAAGGCCACTCTAAAATGTGCAGTTTTGTCACACAACGCCACAGATGTCTCAGGTTTTGAGGGAGCGTGCAATTGGTATACTGACAGCAGGAATGTCCACTAGAACTGTTGACAGAGAATTTCATTTTCACTTTTCTACCATAAGCCACCTCCGTCATTTTAGAGAATTTGGCAGTACGTCCAACCGGCTTCACCACGGCAGACCACGTATACCCACGCCAGCCCAGGGCCTCCACATCAGGCTTCTTCACCTTCGGGATCATCTGAGACCAGCCACACGGACAGCTGATGACACAAACTGTCAGAAAAAGTCTCAGGGAAGCTCATCTGAGTGCTCATCGTTCTCACTTGGGTCTCGACCTGACTGTAGTTCGGCGTCGTAACCGACTTCAGTGAGCAAATGCTCACCTTCGATGGCCACTGACACACTGGAGAAGTGCTCTTCACGGATGACTTCGGTTTCAACTGTCCCGGGCAGATGGCAGACAGTTTGTATGGTGTCGTGTTGGCGAGCGGTTTGCTGATGTCAACATTGTGAAGACTGCCCCATAGTGGCTTTGGGGTTATGAAATGGGCAGGCATATGCTACGGACAACGAAGACAACTACATTTTATTGAGGGCAATTTGAATGTACAGAGGTACTGTGACAAGATCCTGAGGCCCATCAAGCATGTTTGGGATACTCTGAATCGACGTGTATGGCAGCGTGTTCAAATTCCCGCCAATATCCAGCAACTTTGCACAGCCATTGAAGAGGAGTGGGATGACATTCCACAATCAACTGCCCAATCAACTCTAAATCGAAGGTGTCGTCACGCTGCATGAGGCAAATGGTGGTCACACCAGATACTGACTGGTTTTCTGATCCATGCCCTGACCTTTAAAAAAAAGGTATCTGTGACCAACATATGCATATCTGTATTCCCAGTCATGTGAAATCCATAGATTAGGGCCTAATAAATGAATTTCAATTGACTGATTTCCAAATATGAACTGTAACTCAGTAAAATCTTAGAAATTGTCGCATGTTGCATTTATATTTTTGTTCAGTGGTAGATACAAGATGGATACATTATACACAGTCACCTGATGTAGGAACAGGTACCGTTTGTTACAATGTCAAACTCACAAGCTGCTGATACCTATTGGCCATGAGATGCCCTTCTGCATCTGTTGATAGAACATCACACATTAGGTGTGGCCTCACCTTTCAGTAATGTTTCAGTTTCAGCAAATTCCTGCTGTTTTGTCTGAAGCTCTCTGGTGTACTGGATTAGTGGGGCTAGTACAGACACTCTTGTCCTCTTCACTTTCAATTCCTCTTCACCATCCTGCTGTCCCTCTGTCATGTTGACAACTGTCAGACTATCTCTGTACTCTGTCTCCATCTTCTTGAAGTAGTCCTGTAGTGATCTTCTGGCAAAGATCTCGTCCACTGACAGTAACTTCGTAATCATCAATGGCTGAGTTGCATGCATAGCTCTACTATTTGGGCAAAGCTTTTGGGACGAATTTGGACATCTACCGCATAGAACCGCTCCGTAATCTCTTTGTCTTTGGGACATGATAGTAGACCCCCTCTGGTAAGAGGACATCCAGGACCGACCACACAGGTTCCCTACGTGCATTTTGACTGCTTGAGTAAAAGCCATACTAAACAATGGTTCGCATAAAAGGCTCAATACAACAGTGGAACAATATTACTCTCTATAATTTGTTGATTTGTTTAGCATATTATCTAGTTAGCTAGCTGATTTGTTTTGCACTACACAACGACAGCTAATTGAAGTGATATGACGTTCTGAAGGGTTTTGGATAGTGTGTACAGTTGTATCGACCATAACGACTATTTTCCATAAAACATTTTTTTCTGGATTTTCATTTATCGTAGCTAGCTAACCATCACTAAAGGCAGAGAAGTTCATTGAGAAGTGCTGCACAGGGGCGCTGACATGTTGCTTTTTTGCACGTACGTAGTTGCGCACTATTTCGATTCTCATATACCGTAAGTATGGAAATAAACACGTAGATTACCGTAAGTAAACAAATACATGTAGCCAAAACATTAAGATTTATCTGTAGTAGTAGTAGTTAAAGTATATAATAAACCGGATAGTTTGGCTCCTGGTGCTGATTTGCAAAAAATATATATATTTCTTTACTGTTATAATTACCTTGGTAACCCGTTTATAATAGCAATAAGGCACATTGAGGGTTTGTGGTATATGGCCAATATACAACGGCTAAGGATTGTATCCAGGCACTCTGCCTTGAGTCTGCTTTGAGTCGTACATAAGAACAGCCCTTAGCCTTGGTATACTGGCCATATACCACAACCTTTCGTGCCTTATATAAAACTTCACCAAAGCATTCAAATGTCAAAACATGAATGTGACTGCACGGGACTGTCTTAATGACCACTTTGACTGTTGTGTTTACTGTTTATGGAAACAACCCTGGGAACAACAATCCCATGTTCCACCAGCAGATGGGAGGCAACATCCATCCAACTTTGCAATTCACTGAATAGTCAATTTACAGATTGTGTAATGTGTAACTAACTACCAATGATATAAATGTAACTACCCACTATATATGTAACTAAAAACTGGTTGAATCAATGTTGTTTCCACGTAATTTCAACACCAAAAATATATGTGATGAGGTTGAATCAACATGGAAAACTGATTATATATATATTATATATTTTCACACAACTTTGAACCAAAATCAAAATTAGACTTTGAACTGACGTCTGTGCCCAGTGGGTAGAAATGGGGTAATGGTTTCATTACAGTACTGTATGTGTATGATGTTGTTAGGTTATTGCTTGCAGCTGTGCACCATCATACGATTGGCAGCTCAAGTTCAAGGCAGGGAAAGGAAGAATATTGCCAAATGTGGTTTTCCTTGGAATTTGCCTTGGGCAGGATAAAACATATTATATTTCACCAGATTTGGCTGTTGCTCAGCGCTCTTGGTTCTTTGGAAAATTAGGATTTCCAAGCTGTGATTCATATTTTCTTTGCCCAAATCATAGATAGGATGGAATGCAAGGAACACACACAGTGTTTCCAGTAGTAATCAGGTTGAGATGTTTACTACTTGATGTTGGTAGTAAATAAGTAGTCACAACACTACAACCAGACTACACCAGCTTTTTGCGACTGCAGAAGAAGACAAAACAGGAAGTAGTTGGTTGTTGTTAGCTAGCTACTATTTTTGACAATCCTGAATGTAATCATCTTCCATCCTTCGTCTGCCTGTCTTTCATGGCCTTTATGCTGGCACCATCTGGAAGTTAAACTTTCCTTTATGTTTTCTGAATACTTGAACAATTTCAATAAAGTTTGTATGAGCTTGTTTCTGGTTTGATGATATCACTTTTTATTTTATTTTACTTTATTTAACTAGGCAAGTCAGTTAAGAACAAATTCTTATCTACAATGATGGTCTACCAAAAGGCAAAAGGCCTCCTGCGGGGACGGGGGGCTGGGATAAAATAAAAGATAGGACAAAACACACATCATGACAAGAGAGACAACACTACATAAAGAGAGACTTAAGCCAACAAAATAGCATGGCAGCAACACATGACGACAACACATGGTAGCAACACAACATGACAACAACATGGTAGCAACACAACATGGCAGCAGCACAACATGGTAGCAGGACAAAACATGGTACAAACGCTATTGGGCACAGACAACGGCACAAAGGGCAAGATGGTAGACAATACATCACACAAAGCAGCCACAACTGAGAGTGTCTGTGATTGAGTCTTTGAATGAAGAGATTGAGATAAAACTGTCCAGTTTGAGTGTTTGTTCCAGCTCATTCCAGTCGCTAACTGAAAGAGTAGCGACCCAGGGATGTGTGTACTTTGGGGACCTTTAACAGAATGTGACTGGCAGAACGGGTGTTGTATGTGGAGGATGAGGGCTGCAGTAGATATCGCATATATGGGTGAGTGAGGCCTAAGAGGTTTTTATAAATAAGCATCAACCAGTGGGTCTTGCGACGGGTATACAGAGACCAGTTTACAGAAGAGTATAGAGTGCAGTTATGTGTCCTATAAGGAGCATTGGTGGCAAATCTGATGGCCGAATGGTAAAGAACATCTAGCCGCTCGAGAGCACCCTTACCTGCCGATCTATAAATTACATCTCCGTAATCTGGCATGGGTTGGATGGTCATCTGAATCAGGGTTAGTTTGGCAGCTGGGGTGAAAGAGGAGTGATTACAATACAGGAAACCAAGTCTAGATTCAACTTTAGCCTGCAGCTTTGATATGTACTGAGAGAAGGACAGTGTACCATCTATACTCCCAAGTACTTGTATGAGGTGACTACCTCAAGCTCTAAACCCTGAGAGGTATTAATCACACCTGTGAGGATAGGGGCATTCTTCTTACCAAACCACATGACCTTTGTTTTGGAGATATTCAGAACAAGGTTAAGGGCAGAGAAAGCTTGTTGGATACTAAGAAAACTTTGTTGCAGAGCATTTAACACAACATCCGGGGAGGGGCCAGCTGAGTATAAGACTGTATCATCTGCATACAAATGGATAAGAGAGCTTCCTACTGCCTGAGCTATGTTTTTGATGTAAATTGAGTTGAGCGTGGGGCCTAGGATCGAGCCTTGGGGTACTCCCTTGGTGACAGGCAGTGGCTGAGACAGGAGATGTTCTGACTTTATACACTGCACTCTTTGAGACAGGTAGTTAGCAACTTGAGGAAATAACATGTGCACTAGTCTAGTAGTAACACAGTAGTGAAACAAGATTTCAATCTCTTGACACAATGATGAAAATAATCATGGCCTCTAAACCTTCAAGCTGCATACTGGATCCTATTCCTACTAAACTACTGAAAGAGCTGCTTCCTGTGCTTGGCCCTCCTATGTTGAACATAATAAATGGCTCTCTATCCACCGGATGTGTACCAAACTCACTAAAAGTGGCAGTAATAAAGCCTCTCTTGAAAAAGCCAAACCTTGACCCGGAAAATATAAAAAACTATCGGCCTATATCGAATCTTCCATTCCTCTCAAAATATTTTGAAAAAGCTGTTGCGCAGCAACTCACTGCCTTCCTGAAGACAAACAATGTATACGAAATGCTTCAGTCTGGTTTTAGACCCCATCATAGCACTGAGACTGCACTTGTGAAGGTGGTAAATGACCTTTTAATGGCGTCAGACCGAGGCTCTGCATCTGTCCTCGTGCTACTAGACCCTAGTGCTGCCTTTGACACCATCGATCACCACATTCTTTTGGAGAGACTGGAAACCCAAATTGGTCTACACGGACAAGTTCTGGCCTGGTTTAGATCTTACCTGTCGGAAAGATATCAGTTTGTCTCTGTGAATGGTTTGTCCTCTGACAAATCAACTGTACATTTCGGTGTTCCACAAGGTTCCGATTTAGGACCACTATTGTTTTCACTATATATTTTACCTCTTGGGGATGTTATTCGAAAACATAATGTTAACTTTCACTGCTATGCGGATGACACACAGCTGTACATTTCAATGAAACATGGTGAAGCCCCAAAATTGCCCTCGCTAGAAGCCTGTGTTTCAGACATAAGGAAGTGGATGGCTGAAAACTTTCTACTTTTAAACTCGGACAAAACAGAGATGCTTGTTCTAGGTCCCAAGAAACAAAGAGATCTTCTGTTAAATCTGACAATTAATCTTGATTGTTGTAAAGTCGTCTCAAATAAAACTGTGAAGGACCTCGGCGTTACTCTTGACCCTGATCTCTCTTTTGACGAACATATCAAGACTGTTTCAAGGACAGCTTTTTTCCATCTACGTAACATTGCAAAAATCAGAAATTTTCTGTCCAAAAATGATGCAGAAAAATAACCGCAGGCAGAACAGCTGAAACTGGAATAGCAGCAAGGCCAGGCGGACTGGGGACAGCAAGGAGTCATCATGCCCGGTTTGCCGTGACGTATGGTCCTAGGGCTCAGGTCCTCCGAGAGAGAGAAAGAAAGAGAGAAGGAGAGAATTAGAGAGAGCCAAGATTTTCAAAATGTTCATAAATGACAAGCATGGTCAAATAATAATCAGGAATAAATATCAGTTGGCTTTTCATAGCCGATCATTAAGAGTTGAAAACAGCAGGTCTGGGACAGGTCTGGGACTTAATCAAATCAAATCAATCTTTAAATGCTTGTTTGATTTTATTTAGTCCTATTGATCTGATTTAGTCCTTTAACTTTGAGTTTTGGTTGAGATGGAGATGTGAATCCAACACATACATGTTTTATTTGAAGACAAACTGGAATTAAAGCCAGACTAAGTCAGTGGCACAGAAGGAACGATCCAAGCAAAAAATGCATCTCCTTCAAATGTTGATATTTGGTTGCGTTGACAACGAAACACAATTATATCAACCAGAGCTTGAAACCCTAGGGCTAATGTATTGTCTATTTTTAGTTTACTTTTGTGTTGAATTGAAACAATAGCTGTTGATGACTTTATAAATGCTATGTAGGCCTAAATAGCATCATTGATGATTGATAAAGTACAGTCACATTTAATTTGCTCTGTTAAACCTACCCTTTGGAATGACTTCGATAGCAGCAGTGAATCTATATTTAGTTTTTAAGTGAAGATCTCTCAACAATCATTCTCACGATAGCACATTGATAATAGTGAGTGACAAGTATCATATCTAAGCTGGGCTTGGTTAAAATGCTGGATATGAGACCAAAAGAATAGCTTTAGATCAATTCTCCAGTAAGAAATTCTCTAAAATGACATTGGAGGCGGATTATGGTAGAGAAATGAACATTCAATTCTCTGGCAACAGCTATGGTGGACATTCCTGAAGTCAGCATGCCAAGTGCACGTTCCCTCAAAACTTGAGATATCTGTGGCATTGTGTTGTGTGACAAAACTGCACATTTTAGAGTGGCCTTTAATTGTCCCCAGCACAAGGTGCACCTGTGTAATGATCATGCTGTTTAATCAGCTTCTTGATATGCCACACCTGTCAGGTGGATGGATTATTTTTGCAAAGGATAAATGCTCCCTAGCAGGCATGTAAACAAATGTGTGCACAACATGTGAGAGAAATAAGCTTTTTGTACATATGGAACATTTCTGGGATCTTTTAGTTTAGCTCATGAAACATGGGACCAACACTTTTATTTTTGTTCAGTATATTTTATACAAGGTTTGTCTATGTTGGTTACCATGATGACATAATCCTGTGGTTGAAATATCACTCTCAAAACAATAGTTTTGATGACTTTTCCAAATCCAATGTATATTCCACGTAGATTCCATGTCACAATACGTTGACATTGCGTTGAAAGAAAGTTGATTTAACCAGTTTGTGCCCAGTGTGGTTGATTCACTGTGAGGGATACAAGCCCAAAGTGCTAATTATAGGGTTTAGCCTTGGTGCCTCTGCCAATATAGTGAAATCACTATCTCTTGATCTAAAGTAACTTCAAAAATCCCCCCAAAGACACAATGACCACCCCTGTAGATATGGAAATGAACTTGGTTTACACTGTGCTGGGTCAATGGGTCGCTTCAAATAGTAGACAGTGTTATCACAAGAAAGATCAGACAATCAGACACACTGGTTTAAATCATCTTTCACAATCTACCCCCCAGTTTGCTAAAATTCTCCATACAAGACTAGGGTGATCCTATGGATTAATAACTTCTGGCTGCAGGACTTCCATCAGACTTCTTGGGCAGGCTGCCCCATATGTTTCGTAAAAAAGCTTAATCTCCTGCAAAGTTATGCTTCGTGCTAATTATTTAAGGGGATTAGAAGAATTTTCTTCATATGGGTCAGGCCAGCGACTGTGCTGTGTCACCATAGATTACAGTACTTGGGGGGCTGTATGGCGCCTACACAACCAGAGTAAAAAACATCTGGCACCGCACACTAATTCAGCAATCCAACTTAAATCCACATGGGAGTTGGATGCAATTACACTTGTGATATTCTAAGGAAGTAATGAATAAAGTTTGGGCGATCACACCAATGTTCACACCCATGTTGGGGGATTTTCAGCCGGAGGTGAGGGAGGTAGACAAAGGAAGCAGACAGCTGCAAAACAAGACAAGTACTGTTTTAAATGTGTATTTCAATTACCGGATTACGGTATACATATTAGGAACTTCCCCATGCCTCCTCGTCAGACTTCACCCCTCCGCTAGTCATGTCTCACCCTGCACTAGTCAAACGTCACTACCCCCCTTCAACGCTTACCCCTGCATTGCTCAGGTGTCACCCCTCCGCCTCACCTCTCTCATCCATGCATCAGTCACATCTCACCAATAGGGTGAGGGTTGAGGAGGAAGGGTGAAGCTTGACTAATGCAGGGTTGAGACTTGACTAGGGGAGGTATCAGTTCTGAGGAGGAAGGGTTACGATCTGACTTCTGAGGAGGAAGTTCTGATGATGGAGGAAGGTCTTACTGACATGGAGGGAGTTCCTAATATGTATTCCGTACTTGGTCGACTCCTCATCCAATTCTCTCTCGTTAGAATTTTATGTGAATGGAAAAAAAAAAATTCTACTTTGGTCAGAAGTTATCAAAGAAATGGGATTTACTTGCAATCCACAATAAATATAAAATCAAATAAGAGGAATTCACAAGTGCTTGTACATTCTTGTCAGAATGTTTAGTATGGGGTAAGGTAGTTAAAAAACTCCACATAGGCCTACTCAAACAAAACAATTAATGTTGCCTTGATGTAGGAGAAGAGGGATTTTCACATCGCCTCAGTAGCAAGAAAAAACTGTCAGTCATATCAAACAACACTCGTTCTCTTCTCTGGCGTTCCTGGATGAGATTGCATGACCTTTCCCTGCCAGAGTTCCCCCAGTGCTTGGTTGAACATTACAGTGCATTCGGGAAAGTATTCAGACCCCTTGACTTTTTCCACATTTTGTTACGTTACAGCCTTATTCTAAAATTGATTAAATACATCAATCTACACACAACACCCCATAATGACAAAGCGAAAACAGTTAATTTTTTAATTTTTTTGCAAATGTATTAAAAATAATAAACAGTAAGTATAACATAAGTATTCAGACCCTTTGCAATGGGACTCAAAATTGAGCTCAGGTGCATCCTGTTTCCATTGATCATTCTTGAGATGTTTCTACAACTTGGAGTCTATCTGTGGTCAATTCAATTGATTGGATATGATTTGGAAAGGCACACACCTGTCTATATAAGGTCTCACAGTTGACAGTGCATGTCAGAGTTGACTGCACGGTCAAACTGAGCTATCATGGAGAAGGTCCTTGGTCAGGGAGCTGACAAACAAGCTGATGGTCACTCTGACAGAGCTCTATAGTTCCGCTGTGGAGATGGGAGAACCTTCCAGAAGGACAACCATCTCTGCAGCACTCCACCAATCAGGCCTTTATGGTAGAGTGGCCAGATGGAAGCCACTCCTCAATAAAAGGCACAGCCCCCTTGGAGTTTGCCAAAGGCAGCTAACGGACTCTCAGACCATGAGAAACAAGATTCTCTGGTCTGATGAAACCAAGATTGAACTCTTTGGTCTGAATGTCAAGCGTCACATCTGGAAGAAACCTGGCACCATCCCTACAATGAAGCATGGGGTGGCAGCATCATGCTGTTGGGATGTTTTTCAGAGGCGGGGACTGGGAGACTAGTCAGGATCGAGGGAAAGATGAACGGAGAAAAGTACAGAGAGATCATTGATGAAAACCTGCTCCAGAGCGCTCAGGGCCTCAGATTGGGGAAAGGTTCACCTTCCAACAGGACAACGACCCCAAGCACACAGCCAAGACAACGCAGGAATGGATTTGAGACAAGTCTCTAAATGTCCTTGAGTGGCCCAGCCAGAGCCCGGACTTCAACCCGATCGAACATCTCTGGAGAGACCTGAAAATAGCTGTGCAGCGATGCTCCCCATCCAACCTGATAGAACTTGAGAGTGTCTGCATAGAAGAATGGGAGAACTCCCAAAATGCCAAACTTGTAGCATCATACCCAAGAAGACTCTAGGCTGTAATAGCTGCCAAAGGTGCTTCAACAAAGTACTGAGTAAAGGGTTCGAATACTTATGTAAAATGTGATACTTCAGTATTATTATAAATATATATATATATACACTGCTCAAAAAAATAAACGGAACACTTAAATAACACAATGTAACTCCAAGTCAATCACACTTCTGTGAAATCAAACTGTCCACTTAGGAAGCAACACTGATTGACAATAAATTTCACATGCTGTTGTGCAAATGGAATAGACAAAAGGTGGAAATTATAGGCAATTAGCAAGACACCCCCAATAAAGGAGTGGTTCTGCAGGTGGTGACCACAGACCACTTCTCAGTTCCTATGCTTCCTGGCTGATGTTTTGGTCACTTTTGAATGCTGGCGGTGCTTTCACTCTAGTGGTAGCATGAGACGGAGTCTACAACCCACACAAGTGGCTCAGGTAGTGCAGCTCATCCAGGATGGCACATCAATGCGAGCTGTGGCAAGAAGGTTTGCTGTGTCTGTCAGCGTAGTGTCCAGAGCATGGAGGCGCTACCAGGAGACAGGCCAGTACATCAGGAGACGTGGAGGAGGCCGTAGGAGGGCAACAACCCAGCAGCAGGACCGCTACCTCCGCCTTTGTGCAAGGAGGAGCAGGTGGAGCACTGCCAGAGCCCTGCAAAATGACCTCCAGCAGGCCACAAATGTGCATGTGTCTGCTCAAACGGTCAGAAACAGACTCCATGAGGGTGGTATGAGGGCCCGACGTCCACAGGTGGGGGTTGTGCTTACAGCCCAACACCGTGCAGGACGTTTGGCATTTGCCAGAGAACACCAAGATTGGCAAATTCGCCACTGGCGCCCTGTGCTCTTCACAGATGAAAGTAGGTTCACACTGAGCACATGAGCACATGTGACAGACGTGACAGAGTCTGGAGACGCCGTGGAGAACGTTCTGCTGCCTGCAACATCCTCCGGTTTGGCGGTGGGTCAGTCATGGTGTGGGGTGGCATTTCTTTGGGGGGCCGCACAGCCCTCCATGTGCTCGCCAGAGGTAGCCTGACTGCCATTAGGTACCGAGATGAGATCCTCAGACCCCTTGTGAGACCATATACGCCACCTCATCAGGAGCATGCCCAGGCGTTGTAGGGAGGTCATACAGGCACGTGGAGGCCACACACACTACTGAGCCTCATTTTGACTTGTTTTAAGGACATTACATCAAAGTTGGATCAGCCTGTAGTGTGGTTTTCCACTTTAATTTTGAGTGTGACTCCAAATCCAGACCTCCATGGGTTGATAAATTTGATTTCCATTGATCATTTTTGTGTGATTTTGTTGTCAGCACATTCAACTATGTAAAGAAAAAAGTATTTAATAAGAATATTTCATTCATTCAGATCTAGGATGTGTTATTTTAGTGTTCCCTTTATTTTTTTGAGCAGTGTATGTTTAGGGGGTAGATTAGTTTCAATATGGCAGAAAGATTGTAGCTTCCATCAATGTAATTGTCTGCATCATTTCCAATCCCCCAGATATATATCTGTACGCCTATGTAGATATTTCATAAAAAATCAGCCGTTTCCAGCTACAATAGTCATTTACAACATTAACAATGTCTACACTGTACTTCTGATCAATTTGATGTTATTTTAATGGACAAAAAATGTGCTTTTCTTTCAAAAACAAGGATATTTCTAAGTGACCCCAAACTTTTGAACGGTAGTGTATATATATTAATACATTTGCAAACATTTCTAAAAACCTGTTTTTGCTTTGTTATTATGGGGTAATGTGTGTAGATTGATGGAAAACAAACTATTTAGGCTGTAACATAACAATATGTCAAAAAAGTCAAGGGGTCTAAATACTTTCTGAATGCACTGTATATCATTAGAGGAAGTCACACCTGCTACCCTAGATATCACTACTGTTAGAGCTGGCTGAGTGACTGCTATTAAAAACAGGACAACATGTGATGCTGTTGCAGACGATGTGGGATTCTTGGTGAACTAGCACAGTTGTATAGGAGAAGGAAATAAATAGGGCCAACCAAAATAGCCTCTCAAGTGGATATTTATAGCAGGCATTTGTGAGTCAGAGCACATTTCAATGTATACACGCCACAGTGTCTCCCCCAGTGTTAGTGTGTTATGTGGCTTCCTGTTTGGGAGGTGTTGAGTCATGGTAGTAATGAAGAGTGAAATTGAAATTAAGGCAAATTGAAACATTGAGTCACAATCCATTATGCTACATCAAATAGATAACATGGTTGTGACTTCTACAGTTGACTCATTCACTTCCCTCTGCAGGGAATTCATATTTTCCATGGAGGCAATCACAACGTGTTACATTGTATCCACAGGGGTATTTCCATCCAATGTTTAGTGTGTTCTAGCTTTGTCTTCCCCATATTTTTTTTAATTATTTTTTTTATTTCACCTTTATTTAACCAGGTAGGCTAGTTGAGAACAAGTTCTCATTTACAACTGCGACCTGGCCAAGATAAAGCATAGCAGTGTGAACAGACAACAACACAGAGTTACACATGGAGTAAACAATAAACAAGTCAATAACACAGTAGGAAAAAAACAAAATGAGTCTATATACATTGTGTGCAAAAGGCATGAGGTAGGAAATAAATAGGCCATAGGAGCGAATAATTACAATTTAGCAGATTAACACTGGAGTGATAAATTATCAGATGATCATGTGCAAGTAGAGATACAGGTGTGCAAAAGAGCAGAAAAGTAAATAAATAAAAACAGTATGGGGATGAGGTAGGTAAATTGGGTGGGCTGTTTACAGATGGACTATGTACAGCTGCAGCGATCGGTTAGCTGCTCAGATAGCAGATGTTTAAAGTTGGTGAGGGAAATAAAAGTCTCCAACTTCAGCGATTTTTGCAATTCGTTCCAGTCACAGGCAGCAGAGAACTGGAAGGAAAGGCGGCCAAATGAGGTGTTGGCTTTTGGGATGATCAGTGAGATATACCTGCTGGAGCGCGTGCTACGGGTGGGTGTTGTTATCGTGAGCAGTGAACTGAGATAAGGCGGAGCTTTACCTAGCATGGACTTAAAGATGACCTGGAGCCAGTGGGTCTGGCGACGAATATGTAGCGAGGGCCAGCCGACTAGAGCATACAGGTCGCAGTGGTGGGTGGTATAAGGTGTTTTAGTAACAAAACGGATGGCACTATGATAAACTGCATCTAGTTTGCTGAGTAGAGTATTGGAAGCTATTTTGTAGATGACATCGCCGAAGTCGAGGATCGGTAGGATAGTCAGTTTTACTAGGGTGAGTTTGGCGGCGTGAGTGAAGGAGGCTTTGTTGCGAAATTGAAAGCCGATTCTAGATTTGATTTTGGATTGGAGATGTTTAATATGAGTCTGGAAGGAGAGTTTACAGTCTAGCCAGACACCTAGGTATTTATAGATGTCCACATATTCTAGGTCGGAACCGTCCAGGGTGGTGATGCTAGTCGGGCGGGCGGGTGCAGGCAGCGAACGCTTGAAAAGCATGCATTTGGTTTTACTAGCGTTTAAGAGCAGTTGGAGGCCACGGAAGGAGTGTTGTATGGCATTGAAGCTCGTTTGGAGGTTAGATAGCACAGTGTCCAAGGAAGGGCCAGAAGTATACAGAATGGTGTTGTCTGTGTAGAGGTGGATCAGGGAATCGCCCGCAGCAAGAGCAACATCATTGATATATACAGAGAAAAGAGTCGGCCCGAGAATTGAACCCTGTGGTACCCCCATAGAGACTGCCAGACTCTATGGGGGTTATGGGGGTAACCCCCTCTAACCCCCTCTATGGGGGTTATTTGACACACTGAACTCTGTCTGCAGAGTAGTTGGTGAACCAGGCAAGGCAGTCATCAGAAAAACCGAGGTTACTGAGTCTGCCGATAAGAATATGGTGATTGACAGAGTCGAAAGCCTTGGCCAGGTCGATGAAGACGGCTGCACAGTACTGTCTTTTATCGATGGCGGTTATGATATCGTTTAGTACCTTGAGCGTGGCTGAGGTGCACTCGTGACCGGCTCGGAAACCGGATTGCACAGCGGAGAAGGTACGGTGGGATTCGAGATGGTCAGTGATCTGTTTATTAACTTGGCTTTTGAAGACCTTAGATAGGCAGGGCAGGATGGATATAGGTCTGTAACAGTTTGGGTCCAGGGTGTCTCCCCCTTTGAAGAGGGGGATGAACGCGGCAGCTTTCCAATCCTTGGGGATCTCAGACGATATGAAAGACAGGTTGAACAGGCTGGTAATAGCGGTTGCGACAATGGCGGAGGATAGTTTCAGAAATAGAGGGTCTAGATTGTCAAGCCCAGCTGATTTGTATGGGTCCAGGTTTTGCAGCTCTTTCAGAACATCTGCTATCTGGATTTGGGTAAAGGAGAAGCTGGGGACGCTTGGGCGAGTAGCTGCGGGGGGGGCGGAGCTGTTGGCCGAGGTTGGAGTAGCCAGGTGGAAGGCATGGCCAGCCGTTGAGAAATGCTTGTTGAAGTTTTCGATTATCATGGATTTATCGGTGGTGACCGTGTTACCTAGCCTCAGTGCAGTGGGCAGCTGGGAGGAGGTGCTCTTGTTCTCCATGGACTTTACAGTGTCCCAGAACTTTTTGGAGTTAGAGCTGCAGGATGCAAATTTCTGCTTGAAAAAGCTAGCCTTTGCTTTCCTGACTGACTGCGTGTATTGGTTCCTGACTTCCCTGAACAGTTGCATATCGCGGGGACTATTCGATGCTATTGCAGTCCGCCACAGGATGTTTTTGTGCTGGTCGAGGGCAGTCAGGTCTGGAGTGAACCAAGGGCTATATCTGTTCTTAGTTCTGCGTTTTTTTGAACGGGGCATGCTTATCTAAGATGGTGAGGAAGTTACTTTTAAAGAATGACCAGGCATCCTCAACTGACGGGATGAGGTCAATATCCTTCCAGGATACCTGGGCCAGGTCAATTAGAAAGGCCTGCTCGCAGAAGTGTTTTAGAGAGCGTTTGACAGTGATGAGGGGTGGTCGTTTGACCGCGGACCCGTAGCGGATACAGGCAATGAGGCAGTGATCGCTGAGATCTTGATTGAAGACAGCAGAGGTGTATTTGGAGGGCAAGTTGCTCAGGATAATGTCTATGAGGGTGCCCATGTTTACGGATTTAGGGTTGTACCTGGTGGGTTCCCTGATGATTTGTGTGAGATTGAGGGCATCTAGCTTAGATTGTAGGACTGCCGGGGTGTTAAGCATATCCCAGTTTAGGTCACCTAGCAGAACAAACTCTGAAGCTAGATGGGGGGCGATCAATTCACAAATGGTGTCCAGGGCACAGCTGGGAGCTGAGGGGGGGTCGGTAGCAGGCGGCAACAGTGAGAGACTTATTTCTGGAGAGATTCATTTTTAAAATTAGAAGTTCGAACTGCTTGGGAATTGGCCGTGGAAAGTATGACATTACTTTGCAGGCTATCTCTGCAGTAGATTTCAACTCCTCCCCCTTTGGCAATTCTATCTTGACGGAAAATGTTATAGTTGGGTATGGAAATCTCAGAATTTTTGGTGGCCTTCCTGAGCCAGGATTCAGACACGGCAAGGACATCAGGGTTGGCAGAGTGTGCTAAAGCAGTGAGCAAAACATGCTGGCTATAATGGGTGAGGTCACCGCATGTATGGGAGGTGGGACAAAGGAGGTGTCAGAGGTATGAAGAGTGGAACTAGGGGCTCCATTGTAAACTAAAACAATGATAACTAACCTGAACAACAGTATACAAGGCATATTGACAATTGAGAGAGACATACAGCGAGGCATAAAGTAATCGCAGATATTGATTGGGAGAGCTAGCTAAGACAACAGGTGAGACAACAGCAGCTAATCAGCTAACACAAGACAGCAGGTAAAATGGCGATGACTACGCAGAGCGGTGTCGCATTAACTACACCCAGAGCCTGAGTTCGCGGCTGGGGCCGACAGAAAATATTAGGATGTTTATCATTATAATTAATAGTGTTCATAGTGCTCATGAATAAATGCCACATCAGTGTAATATAGGGGCTATAATAAAACGTCCAATATAAACTTTCCATTACAAACTAATCAAAGTCCACTACATGTTATGACCCAAATTCTTATAGTAAAATATTTAAATCCTGGATTTGTAAGAATTCAAAGTAAGAGGTGCCCTGCTTCAAGGAATTTGGAGCAGCCGGGTCCCCTAATGCTAATTTGCATGTGTCACCACCATCAGCACTGCTTTCGGGAATGAATGCAGCCCAGTTTACAAGTTTTGTCGTCAAATGAGTAGGCAACTGTAACGAATCTGTTGGGAAGACAGGAGAACACCCCACCAACTTTATGTGGCGAAAATGGAGCGCGTTTGAATGTGATAGCATCACATCACTTCTGATCATGTAAGTACATCGTTTTACTCCTATAGCTAACTATGGAAATACCATTATTTGCATGCGACAGCAGTCTGCACATGGCAAAAGCTTTTATTGGGGAGACGATATGAGTCGAATCGTCATGATGTAGCCAAGCGTTCGTCAGCGAAATTTCTAATAATGTTGATGCACAGGTTTTGGGATTAAATTGTTTTAACAAACGCGTTTACCAAACACCGTGCATGCATACTGCACAGAGTAGATCACAAATACCAACTCGGTTATAGCTGAAGGTCGAATGGTCACAACATCGCACTGCGCTACCTCGAAATGACAGGTGCACTGTTGTATTTGAAATATGTCATGCCATACGTGTGCATGATGCGAGGTGTTCGATTAGCCTATGTTACATGCGAGCAGGTCCAACATGTTCTTTGATATGTGTGTAACTGCTATATGACCTTGCAACATTAGTAAGCCTATATTTTATGATTTCACATTTTGTGTGTGAGAGAGAGAGAGAGAGAGAGAGAGAGAGAGAAAGAAAGAAAGAAAGAAAGAAAGAGAGTATAATGTTTGGTTAGCTGTAGGATGTGTTCATATAAACTATGCACAGTCCCAGTAGGCTACACAACCTCATCCTGCGTGTAGGGGGTCTCTCTGCGGGGGGGGGCATGAGATACTTCTCAAAATAGCCCCTATAGAATAGACATATCATAACATAGCAGCACAACTGTAAACGCACTCTCTCTCTCTTACAATGTTCTTCTGTGCTCAGATAAGCATTTGCTTATAGTCATCTGGAGTGAGATTGCATTCTCAGCTGTGTGGTGGCAGCAGTTCTGAGGAAAAGGGTCCTGCCACTTTCAGGACTGTATGGGTCTAAACGATCTTTTAAGCTGCTCATTTAGAAATGTTCACCTTCAACATCCTTAATAACATAAAGGACATCCCTGCCTTTAATGTTACTTGCTCTGTGCCAATGGGAAGGTCATTTTTCAGACATGTCATTAATAACTTTGTTGTTACATAATCATAACTCACAAATCGTAATTCCAAAATCATAGCATTACCATTTGATATTACATTATACAGTGTCATAACACACATTACATTTAACCATTTAACCATATAGTTTTGCAACCTCAGGTGGTTTTTACTCAATTAAATCATTGTGGCCAAGGAGTTATTACAGGTTCGATCATTTCTGAGCCGCACTGACACAATCCTTTAATAACTCTACCTACATGTACATATTACCTCGACTAACCGGTGCCCCCTCACATTGAGTCTGTACCTGTACCCCCTGTATATAGCCTCGCTATTGTTATTTTCCTGCTGCTCTTTAATTATCTGTTACTTTTATTTCTTACTTTTTTAAGGTATTTTCTTAAAACTGCATTGTTGTTTAAGGGCTTGTAAGTAAGCATTTCACTGTAAGGTCTACACCGGTTGTATTCGGCGCGTGTGACAAATACAATTTGATTTGATTTGATCTGATCCCTGCCAGAGACAGAATACTTATTGGTGCAAAAGATCACGCTTTGAGTTTGAAACTCTGCAGGTATAAGGAGTTCCAAAGAAGCCCAACAGGCATCCCTGGAACTCATGGCACATTAACATCAGGGTGCAGTAAGCTAGAGTCCTACTAACTAACTAACCCTTTCCATGTGCAGCACAGCACAGCAGCAGAGTATTAGCAAGGCTGTTAACAGTCAACTCTGTGCCCCCTCTCACCCCCAGATTCCATCCCAAGCCTCCACAGCTCCCAAACAAACAATACTCCACCAGCTCTGATCCGGCTGCTGTGAGCCAATATTTAAAGGGTGTGACTTTAAAGCAGGAGCGCCGACGAGATGTAACTTGCACAGTAATGTCAAGCTGCGGTTTGGCAGCCAGTACAATAATGTTGTCTCATTGCTGTGTGGAGCTTTTTCGGACAGCTCCATGAATCAGAAGACACATTTTGATGGATGGAGGACGTCTGTAAGATCAAAGCTGTATCAAATGGTTCCAAAGTACGTAATCTCATATTTACCACTGATATGTGCTGATTTTGGTCTCTCAGGTCCAATCTGATCGAAAGAAAAGTCATACCTCAAGAGATGGAAATTGAGAAGGAAGTGTATCATATACTGTAGGCCAGTTGTTCCCAAACTTTTTATAGTCCTGTACCCCTTCACACGTTCAACCTCCAGCTGCGTACCCCCTCTAGCACCAGGGTTGGCACACTCTCAAATGTTGTTTTTTGCCATCATTGTAAGCCTGCCCCACACACACTATACGATACATTTATTGAACATAAGAATCAGTGCTCTGTAATCCTAGATTCAGATCATTCAGGCGAGAAAAAACATCACCCAGATAGGCCAGTCGTGTGAGAAACTCGTCATCATGCAAGCGGTCAGACAAGTGAAAATGATGGTCAGTAAATAAAAAAGCTTGTCTCTCAATTTAAAAAAACGTGTCAATAATTTGACCCTTGATAACCAGCGCACTTCTGTATGTTGTAAAAGCGTTACATGGTCGCTGCCCATATCATTGCATAGTGCAGAAAATACACGAGAGTTCAGGGGCCTTGCTTTAAGAAAGTTAACCATTTTCACTGAAGTGTCCAAAACGTCTTTCAAGCTGTCAGGCATTCCCTTGGCAGCAAGAGCCTCTCGGTGGATGCTGCTGTGTACCCAAGTGGCGTCGAGAGAAACTGCTTGCACGCACGTTAAAACTCCACTATGCCTCCCCCTCATGGCTTTTGCGCCATCAGTACAGATACCAACATGAGCAGCAGCTACAGTTGAAGTCAGAAGTTTACATACACCTTAGCCAATTACATTAAAACTACGTTTTTCACAATTCATGAGACAATAACGACCCAGACCATAACGACCCATTTTGTAACCTAATATGTCACTTCATCAATACAGCTTGAAAGCCTTCACTGTGTGTATGACCCTGCCAAGAATTTATTGCACAAACTCAGAACATCTACATTCACTTGTTTTCCTGAAACTGGCTAAAACGACAAAGGGGAGGTCCAAATTAGGGTTGAATATTTTCCCTGTATTTTACAAATGTTCCATCCCGAGAATAAATCACTTTTCTCCCCAGTAACCCAGTAGTTCCTGCCCAAACCAGAAGTGTCATTCTAAAGCATATAAATGCCTGGATTTGATTAGAGCTATGATCGGCATGACAATTCAAACCTGATGCTACCTGAGCCTGATGAGCCATACATTAGACTTTTTATGAGCCTTACATTAAAGACATTTATGAGCCCTACATTAAAGACTTTTTATGATCCCAAGCCCAAAACAGTCCAAATGATCTTCACGAAGATCGAATGGTTATGGGTGGGATTAAAAAACGACTATGGTCACCCGCCATCGCACGTTCTCTCTTCTTTCAAACTCCCTGTGAGTTCTATTGGCTGCTGTATGTAACAGTCAGCAAACAAGAGATTGCATCACTCGTCCAACAGTCTATTAGTATAAGAAACAATATAAAAAACAATTCCAGCAAGCTAATCTAGTCTAGCTTTTCTTGGGACTCCAAGAGCTAAGGAGTGTTTAAGGAGAGAGGCCAGCAGAGCGCAGGTGTGTAATACGCAAGAGACAGAGGCTATAAGTTAGAAGCTTATGCATTACCCATCATTCATGAACTAAATATAAGGCTAGTAGGCCTACTGCATACAATGTATTACCTGAAAGAGGTAGGCTAGGATATACAGTTGAAGTCGGAAGTTTACATACACCTTAGCCAAATACATTTAAACTCAGTTTTTCACAATTCTTGACATTTAATCCTAGTAAAAATTCCCTGTCTAAGGTCAGTTAGGATCACCACTTATTTTAAGAATGTGAAATATCAGAATAATAGTAGAGAGAATGATTTAGTTCAGCTTTTATTTCTTTCATCACATTCCCAGTGGGTCAGAAGTTTACATACACTCAATTAGTATTTGGTTGTATTGCCTTTAAATTGTTTAACTTGGATCAAACGTTTCGGGTAGCCTTCCACAAGCTTCCCACAGTAAGTGGGAAAATAAGATGCCATCTATTTTGTGAAGTGCACCAGTCCTTCCTGTAGCAAAGCACCCCCACAACATGATTCTGCCACCCCCGTGCTTCACGGTTGGGATAGTGTTCCTCGGCTTACAAGCCTCACCCTTTTCCCTCCAAACATAACGATGGTCATTATGGACAAACAGTTCTATTTTTGTTTCATCAGACCAGAGGACATTTCTCAAAAAAGTACGATCTTTGTCCCCATGTGCAGTTGCAAACCGTAAACTGGCTTTCTTATGGCTGTTTTGGAGCAGTGGCTTCTTCCTTGCTAAGCGGCCTTTCAGGTTATGTAGGACTTATTTTACTGTGGATATAGATACTTTTGTACCTGTTTCCTCCAGCATCTTCACAAGGTCCTTTGCTGTTGTTCTGGGATTGATTTGCACTTCTCGCACCAAAGTATGTTCATCTCTAGGAGACAGAACGTGTCTCCTTCCTGAGCGGTATGACGGCTGCGTGGTCCCATGGTGTTTATACTTGCATACTATTGTTTGTACAGGTGAACGTGGTACCTTCAGGCATTTGGAAATTGCTTCCAAGGATGAACCAGACTTGTGGAGGTCTAGAATTTGTTTTCTGAGGTCTTGGCTGATTTCTTTTGATTTTCCCATGATGTCAAGCAAAGAGGCACTGAGTTTGAAGGTAGGCCTTGAAATACATCCACAGGTACACCTTCAATTGACTCAAATGATGTCAATTAGCCTATCAGAAGCTTCTAAAGCCATGACATAATTTTCTGGAATTTTCCTGCTGTTTAAAGGCACAGTCAACTTAGTGTATGTAAACTTCTGACCCACTGGAATTGTGATCCAATGAAATATAAGTTAAATAATCTGTCTGTAAACAATTGTTGCAAAATGTATTGTGTCATGCACAAAGTAGATGTCCTAACCGACTTGCCAAAACTATAGTTTGTTAACAAGAAATGTATGGAGTGGTTGATAAATGAGTTTTAATGACTCCAACCTAAGTGTATGTAAACTTCCGACTTCAATTGTATGTTTGGCCACATACGGACCGTTAGTTGAATTCCCGCAAGAGAGTGACGGTTAATGTGATTGGATGTTAATTATTTGACTAGACTACCTGTATTTGACATTGTGTTGTTATTCGCTGAACACTAGATGGCTTCATTTTATTTTTGGCAGTGAAACGGGGCTACTCAGGCGAGGAAAAACTCATCCAAATGTATAGTCCCGTTGGGAAATATAAAAGGATTGTTTGGAAATGTGAAGAAAAAAAAAAAGATGAAATGTGAATCACATTTTTACTTGGCGTACCCCGACGGCTAGTTTGGGAGTACCTGCTGTAGGCAATCTGAAAAGGACAAAAGAAAGTTGTCCCACAGTTTACCAGAATACCTGAATAATTTAGATTAGCCAGGACACGGTTACACAAACACAGCGCAGCAGAACTACCTGAGAGCTGTCAGGGAAGACCAAGGATATGAGAAAATAATCATCTGCAAGAATGTAAAGCTCCACAGAAATCCTCTATGCAGTCAAGACATTTGGTCTGAAAACAAGATTAAATCCATGAAAGTATATTGATTTAAGGCATGGAATGTACTCATTAGCTTCCCATTAAGAAAATAAGCTTAGGGTTGTTTTCAGGTCTTAATAAAGCTGGTGAGACTTCAAGATAGCAAAATACACAGACTGCACAGGTTGAGCCTGGTTTTAAGGTCTGGGGATTAATACCATCTGCTATTGATTGTCTTTGAAGGCTAGAGCTTGTGAGATTTACATACCAGGTCTCAAGCATGGATTACACTTGAGGCCCATGCGATTTCCACAGAGTTGGGTATGGCTGCCTTTTCCTGTTACGCTCCTTGCATATGGAATAGCCTGCAGACTAAACTTAAACTTGAGACTCTTGTCCCCCTTACCCATTTTAAATATTTATTGGAGGATTTTTATTTTTGTATTGCTTGTAACTGTTTCGGGTAATGCAAGTTCTTGTGCTGTTAGGGGAATGACCTATGTGTAAATGTAATAATCTGCTGCTGTATTTTTTTGTGTTATCTGTGATCGTTTTATTTGTCTTGTGTAGTTTCTTAATCATTGTACCTAAACTGTATGTGTAAACATGTATACGGAGGGCCCAGCTGTAAAAGAGACCATGGTCTCAATCTGTGTTCCTTGTTGAAATAAAGGTATAATAATAATATGGTAAACTGCAGTATTCTAACCAATTGCAGTTATTTGTCATATTCCTTGAAAACGAAAAGAGCTCAACTTGACTGAACAAAATAAATGGCATATTTTTTTGTTCTCAGGGGGAAACTATTGGTTCAATAAGCACTCAGGTGAGGGCAGGGGTTACACAGGTTTGAATTAAGTCTGATATTTTCATGTTTGAATCACAGTCTTGACCTCTCTCTGGCTGGGGGCCTTTGATATCAGCTTGTTATGGAGGGCAGGGCACATTCCATGGATTAGCTGTGTAGTGATCTGCTAAGGCACTACCCTGCTGAGCAAGCTGCCAACTGCTGACAGTTTCACAAAATCATCTCTTTATCACAGCCACACTGCCAGGGAGGGTTTGCTGAGGTGTTTTCCTAGGGCTGGTTAAAACGTACTATCCTTTTATGTATGGTGTGGTGGACAGCCAAGATATTCAAGGTTGAGAGACAATATAATTATTCCAAATTACATTAAAATGTTTCCCTCCTGCCTTCACCTGGCACTGCAGGCCCTCTTACTCAGATTGTAGATGGGGAGCAAAGTCAGGAAATTAGCTCCAATCGAATCCTCAGGTGTCTTAGGGTGGTGAATTAATGAACTCATTTACCACCTCAATTAAACCAAATGGGTGTAATGTACCATGCATGAGGACAGATGAAAACTTCACTTCTGCTTGAATATTGGGTTCAATTTGGGTGGTGTAGTAATTTTCCTCTGCTGCGCACAATGCTTTGCTTGCTTAATTCGGACTAGGGTTGAATAGCGTGAACCGGTTTACCGAGATTCCGCATCTCAGTATGGAGCACAGTTCACAATGCATGTATTATCTCATCATGGTAACTTTTTTTCTTGTGACAGGTAGGCCCATATTTGCTGCAGCATAGCCTATGCTACAGTAATATACAGTGCTTTCAGAAAGTATTCACACCCCTTGACCTTTTCCACATTTTGTTGTTTTACAGCCTGAATTTAAAATTGATTAAATTGAGATTTTGTGTCACTGGCCTACACACAATAACCCATAATGTCAAAGTGGAATAATGTTTTTTTGATATACATTTCTTTAGAAATTAAAAAAAAATGAAAAGCTGAAATGTCTTGAGTCAATAAGTATTCAACCCCTTTGTTATGGCAAGCTGTCACACCCTGACCTTAGTTATCTATGTTTTCTTTATTATTTTGGTTAGGTCATGGTGTGACGAGGATGGGTATGCTTGTTTTGTATTGTCTAGGGTTTTTGTATGTCTAGGGGTGTTTGTAAGTCTAGGCATATGTACAGTGGGGAGAAGAAGTATTTGATACACTGCCGATTTTGCAGGTTTTACAAAGCATGTAGAGGTCTGTCATTTTTATCATAGGTACACTTCAACTGTAGTGGTGGTCACACAAAATACTGACTGGTTTTCTGATCCACAGCCCTACCCAACAGATGCATATCTATATTCCCAGTCATGTGAAATCCATAGATTAGGGCTTAATGAATTTATTTCATTAGACTGATTTCCTTATATGAATTGTAACTCAGTAAAATCTTTCACATTGTTGGATGTTGCGTCTATATTGTTGTTCAGTGTATTTAATGTATCAATCTTGAACAGGATTATCTATTTTGGATGCAATTTTAATTTAATTGATGGAGAGAGAGAAAGACTGTGAGAGAGTGTTTGTGTGCGCACTGATTTAAAGCAACGATATTGGAGTGACAGGCTGTTTTAAAACTCTGCAACTGTAATTTAAAAATAAATAATCTATACAATAAAAAAATAAGGTGACCCCCCGAAAGCCAGATGGAGATGTGAAAATTAGATGCGCAGTCAGTGCCTTCAGAAAGTATTCATACCCCTTGACTTATTCCACATTTTGTTGTGTTACAGCCTGAATTCAAAATGGATTTAACCAAAAAAAATATCTCACACATCTACACACAATACCCCATAATGACAAAGTGAAAACATGTTTTTTAGATTTGTTTTGCAAATGTATTGAAAATGAAATACTTATTTTTACATAAACTCCAAGCAGGCTGTCATGTGCCTTTTACTGAGGAGTGGCTTCCATCTGGCCAATCTACCATAAAGGCCTGATTGGTGGAGTTCTGTAGAGATACTTGTCCTTCTGAAAGTTTCTCCCATCTCCACAGAGGAACTCTGGAGCTCTGTCAGAGTGGCCATAGGATTCTTGGTCACCACCCTGGCCAAGGCCCTTCTCCCCCGATTGCTCAGTTTGGCCGAGTGGCCAGCTGCTGTAGGAAGAGTCTTGGTGGTTCCAAAATCCTTCCAGTTAAAAATGATGGAGGCCACTGTGTAGTTGGGGACCTTCAGTGCTGCAGAGTTTTTTTGGTGCCCTTCCCCAGATTTGTGCCTCAACACAATCCAGTCTACGGACAATTCCTTCGACCTCATGGCTTGGGTTTTGCTCTGACATGCACTGTCAACTGTGGGACCTTATAGAGACAGGTGTGTGCCTTTCCAAATCATGTCCAATCAATTGAATTTACCACAGGTGGACTCCAATCAAGTTTTAGAAACATCTCAAGGATGATCAATGGAAACAGGATGCACCTGAGCTCAATTTCGAGTCTCAAAGAAAAGGGTCTGAATACATTTGCTAAAAAAAAAAAAAACTGTTTTCACTTTGTCATTATGGGGTATTGTGTGTAGATTGCTGAAGATTTTTTTTTTTAATCCATTTTAGAATAAGGCTGCAATGTAATAAAATGTGGTGAAAGTCAAGGGGTCTGAATACATCCCGAAGGCACAGTATATATATTTTTACACGTTTAACCTCTTATTTTTGTTGGCACAAAACTTAAATCCATACTTCCATTCATTTTTATGGATTACCTTCAGACGAGTCCCGGGAACATCATTGTGTTTGTGAGAGTCTCCCTTTTCTATAGAGTGGTAATATTAGTTATTAGGCCAAACAGTTCGGATGCTACAGACATTTTCATGAGAAAAACGATTTTTGGGATGTCTCCTGGTCTGACAAACAGCGTTGTAGCTCTGCTACTTTCCACCGCAGATGTGGAAGGGCGACATAGACGAATGCGGTGGATTGAGATGCAGCCCGTGCAAAAAACAGATATCTCTAGCTTAAACTGACAGATTTTGATAGAGCTTTTTTTATTATGTTATTAGATTGACCGGTGAGACAATAGACTCTATTATTGCACACAGAGTGAGTCCATGCAACTTATATGACTTGTTAAGCACATTTTTACTCCTGAACTCATTTAGGCTTGTGTCACGGCCGTCGTGGAGGAGGAGACCAAGGCGCAGCATGGTATGCGTACATTCTATGTATTTAAACGAATGAACACTGAACAAACTAAACAAAATAACAAAACGAACCGTGAAGCTATACAAATGAGTGCTGAACAGGCAACTACACATAGACAAGAACCCACAAAACCAAAGGGAAAATGGCAACCTAAATATGATCCCCAATCAGAGACAACGATAAACAGCTGCTTCTGATTGGGAACCAATTCAGGCCACCATAGACATACAGTGGGGAGAACAAGTATTTGATACACTGACGATTTTGCAGGTTTTCCTACTTACAAAGCATGTAGAGGTCTGTAATTTTTATCATAGGTACACTTCAATTGTGAGAGACGGATCCAGAAAAAATCACAGAAAATCCAGAAAATCACACTGTATGATTTTTAAGTAATTAATTAGCATTTTATTGCATGACATAAGTATTTGATCACCTACCAACCAGTAAGAATTCCGGCTCTCACAGACCTGTTAGTTTTTCTTTAAGAAGCCCTCCTGTTCTCCACTCATTACCTGTATTAACTGCACCTGTTTGAACTCATTACCTGTATAAAAGACACCTGTCCACACACTCAATCAAACAGACTCCAACCTCTCCACAATGGCCAAGACCAGAGAGCTGTGTAAGGACATCAGGGATAAAATTGTAGACCTGCACAAGGCTGGGATGGGCTACAGGACAATAGGTAAGCAGCTTGGTGAGAAGGCAACAACTGTTGGCGCAATTATTAGAAAATGGAAGAAGTTCAAGATGACGGTCAATCACCCTCGGTCTGGGGCTCCATGCAAGATCTCACCTCGTGGGGCATCAATGATCATGAGGAAGGTGAGGGATCAGCCCACAACTACACGGCAGGACCTGGTCAATGACCTGAAGAGAGCTGGGACCACAGTCTCAAAGAAAACCATTAGTAACACACTACGCCGTCATGGATTAAAATCCTGCAGCGCACGCAAGGTCTCCCTGCTCAAGCCAGCGCATGTCCAGGCCCGTCTGAAGTTTGCCAATGACCATCTGGATGATCAAGAGGAGGAATGGGAGAAGGTCATGTGGTCTGATGAGACAAAAATAGAGCTTTTTGGTCTAAACTCCACTCGCCGTGTTTGGAGGAAGAAGAAGGATGAGTACAACCCCAAGAACACCATCCCAACCGTGAAGCATGGAGGTGGAAACATCATTCTTTGGGGATGCTTTTCTGCAAAGGGGACAGGACGACTGCACCGTATTGAGGGGAGGATGGATGGGGCCATGTATCGCGAGATCTTGGCCAACAACCTCCTTCCCTCAGTAAGAGCATTGAAGATGGGTCGTGGCTGGGTCTTCCAGCATGACAATGACCCGAAACACACAGCCAGGGCAACTAAGGAGTGGCTCCGTAAGAAGCATCTCAAGGTCCTGGAGTGGCCTAGCCAGTCTCCAGACCTGAACCCAATATTCTGTGAATACTATAGACATCAAGAAAGGTTGATGCTTAGTCAGTTGATTAATGACACGTTTTTCCAACACTTTTGATAAACAGGGCAAAATAGAAATAGGCCTATAGCAGTTAGATCCGCTTGATTTCCCCTTTTAAATAAAGGACAAACCGTGGCTGTCTTCCAAGCAATGGGAACCTCCCCAGAAAGGAGAGACAGGTTAAAAAGTTTGGAGATAGGCTTGGCGATGATAGGGGCAGCAAACTTAAAGAAGAAACACTAGCTGTGCCAACAGAGATTCTGGGTTCGAGCCCAGGCTCTGTCGCAGCCGGCCGCGACCGGGAGGTCCATGGGGCGACGCACAATTGGCCCAGCGTCATCCGGGTTAGGGAAGGTTTGGCCGACAGGGATATCCTTGTCTCAACGCGCACTAGCGACTCCTGTAGCGGGCCGGGTGCAGTGCACGCTGACCAGGTCGCCAGGTATACGGTGTTCCCTCCGACACAATAGTGCGGCTGGCTTCCGGGTTGTATGTGCGTTGTGTCAAGAAGCAGTGCGGCTAAGTTGGGTTGTGTTTCAGAGGACGCATGGCTTTCGACCTTCGCCTCTCCCAAGTCCGTACGGGAGTTCCAGCGATGAGACAAGACTGTAACTAATACCAATTGGATACCACGAAATTGGGGACAAAAAAGGGGGGGGAAAGAAATAAAGAAGAAAGGGTCTAAACCATCTGATCCAGATGTTTTTTTGGGGTCAAGTTTCAGGAGCTCCTTTAGCACCTCAGACTCAGTTATTGCCTGCAGGGAGAAACTTTGTAGTGGGGCAGGGGAAAAAGAGGGAGAAGCATCGGGGATAGTCGCATTAGAAGGGGTGGGAGATGAGGAAATGTTGGTCGGGCAAGGAGGCATGGCTGAGTCAAATAGGAATCGTGACTTAATGAAGTAGTGATTAAAGAGCTCAGCCATGTGCTTCTTGTCAATAACAACCACATCATCAACATTAATGGACATGGGCAGCTGTGAGGGGGAGGGTTTATTCTCCAGTTCTTTAACCGTTTTCCAGAACTTATTGGGGTTAGACACACAGAGAAAGAACTGCTCCTTAAAGTAACTAACTTTGGCCTTCCGGATAGCCTGAGTGCACTTATTTCTCATTTGCCTGAACGAGAGCCAGTCAGCCTGAATATGCAAATGCAAATGCAATTCTTGAGGTGGAGTAACTCTGCAAGATCACGGTCGAACCAGGGGCTGAACCTGGGGCTGAACCCTTTATAGGGACTTGTATGTTAACAATACCACTGAAAATATCAAAAAAGAAGGTCCAAGCGTCTTCGACAGAGGGGATCAAGCTGATTCTATACCATTTTACAGAGGCCAGTTCAGGAAGGAAGGCTTGCTCATTAAAGTTTTTTAGAAAGCGTCTATGACAAATCAGAACAGGTAATTTCACTGAGCAGCCATTACGAACACAGGCTGTAAAACAGTGATCACTAAGGTCATTACAGAAAACACCAAACTGATACCTATCAGGATTATTTGTGAGGATAACATCGAGGAGAGTAGCCTTTTCTGGATGTTTGGAGTCATACCTTGTAGGATTGGTAATAATCTGAGAAAGATTTAGGGAGTCCCATTGCTTTAGGACTTGGTCAGGTGGTTTAAGCATGTCCCAGTTTAGGTCAACTAGCAGGCCAGGAGAGAGCTGGTGATGATAGAGGACGATAGCACCCAGCAACAGTCAACAAAGAGCTATGTGAAAGTTTAATGCTTAAAACCAGCAAATCAAATTGTTTGGGGACAGACTTGGTGGAGACAACCGAGCACTGTTATCCTTGGTAAAGATTGCCACTCCCCCACTTTTGGAAGATTTGTCTTGGGGACAAATTTTATAACCAGAAAGGATAACATCAGTATTCAAAGAACTCTTCCTTAACCATGTCTCAGTAGTGACCAACACATCTGGATTGGGGCTGTGAACCCTCACTTTCAATTGATCCATTGTAGGTAATAAGCTTATAGTGTTAATGTGCAGAAAACTCAGGCTTTTACGAGAGCAGAAATCAGTGAAGCAGATATCAGAGCACAAGTCAGAACTGGGGCTAGCAACAGTAGGTGGGCCAGGGTGTACATGCACATTTCCAGATATTATCAACAGTAATACAATCAAGGCACGGTATAGGACAGGGAGAGGTCTGCAGTGCTGATTTATGCCATTCATGTATTAATGTCTTAAATTAATGATGGACTGTTGTTTCTCTTTGCTTATTTGAGATGTTCTTGCCATAATATGGACTTGGTATTTTACCAAATAGTGTTATCTTCTGTATACCACTCCTACCTTATCACAACACAATTGATTGGCTCAAACACATTAAGACGGAAAGAAATTCCACAAATTAACTTTTAACAATGCACACCTGTTAATTGAAATGCATTCCAGGTGACTACCTCATGAAGCTGGTTGAGAGAATGCCAAGAGTGTGCAAAGCTGTCATTAAGGTAAAGGGTGGCTACTTTGAAGAACCTCAAATATAAAATATGTTTTGATTTGTTTAACACTTGTTTGGTTACTACATGAATCCGTATGTGTTATTTCATAGTTTGATGTCTTCACTATTATTCTACAATGTAGAAAATAGTAAAAAATAAAGAAAAACCTTGGAATGAGTAGGTGTGTCCAAACTTTTGACTGGTACTATATATATATCAATATTGAACAGGATTATCTATTTTGGATGCAATTTGAGTTCACAGGAACTCTTTAACATAGACTGAGCAGGATAATCCACATGAAGTTATGATCCTTTATTGATGTCACTTGTTAAATCTACTTCTATCAGTGTAGATGAAGGGAAGGAGACAGGTTAAGGAGGGATTTTTAAGCCTTGAGATAGTTGAGACATTGTGTGTGTGTGCCATTCAGAGGGTAAATGGGCAAGACAGAAGATTTAAGTGCCTTTGAACGGGGTATGGTAGGACGTGCCAGGTGCACGGGTTTGAGTGTGTCAAGAACTGCACGCTCAACAGTTTCCCATGTGGCTCAAGCAGTGGAGGCTCCTCAGAGGAGGAAGACCATCCTCTTCAGTGAATTTCATAAAAATAGTTCAACATTTAAAAACTTTATATATTCACATCACCAAATAATTGATTAAAACACACTGTTTTACAATGAAGGTTTACAGTAGCTTCAACAGCATTCTGTAGGGTAGCACCATTGTGTAACTAGAAGACAGCTAGTTTCCGTCCTCCTCTGGGTACATTGACTTCAATAAAAAAAACTAAGAGGCTCATGGTTCTCACCCTCTTCCATAGACTTACACAGTAATTATGACAACTTCTGAAGGACGTCCTCCAACTTATCAGAGCTCTTGCAGCATGAACTGACATGTTGTCCACCCAATAAAAGGATCAGAGAATGAATCTAGTACAGCTAGCTAGCACTGCAGTGCATACAATGTGTTGAGTAGTTGACTAAAAGAGAGAAAAAGACAATAGTTGAACAGTTTTGAACATACTAATTTCTTTAAAAATGAAGAAGAGAGAGAGATATAGCTATATTTCTTTATTTACATTTTTTATTTCACTTAGCTAGCGAATGTACTTAGCTAGTTTAGCCTACTCAAACACCCGGCTCAAACAGAGATGCATGCTATATTAGCTAGCTGTCTATGGTTATCCAACACTGGAACACTTCCAAGTCAAGGTAAGCTTTTGGTTTTATTGATTTATTGCCACCGGGTCCCGCCAGTGTAACTGCTAAACTGCTTGCTGACTGTACACTGTACTTCATGATTGTAGTGGGTTTATTGACGTGTTAATTCTAGTAACTATGTTGACTATGACATTAGCTAATGGTGATGATGATGTAGGCTGTGTGTAGCGGTTAACAGTTATGATATGAAGGTTTGGCTTGGAAAGATTTTTTTCGCCTTGTCACATACAGCTGATGTGTTGTGCACTGAAGTCCACTAGTGAAGGAGAGCGCGTAGGTGCGAGAAGGGATTATACATTGAGCAAAATGATCATGCTGTTTGTATGTGGCTCCTATGAAAGTGAACTGGGTTTGCGTGTGATCAGTGTTGTATTTATTCTGACGATTCTGTTGAAAAACATTTCTGAAACGGAAGTAAATGGAACGTTACGGGGATAAACATACCTGAATTTGTCCAATAGAAACTCTCGTTTGCAACTGTTGGACTAATAATTACGCCCTAGATTAACTGGATGCAGGCAAGAGTGTGCAAGGCAGTATTGAATGTGTCACTGTCTGCCACCTTGATTACAACATTTTTTCGCTCGACCTGTGCACCTACGTTGTAAACTTTCATTCATTGGCTAGGTTGTAGCAACCTCATGATGGGTACAGGGAAAATTTGAGTATCATATAGTAGCCTAAACATATCAATGTTACATTGAACTGGGTGAATGCAATATGAATGACAGTCATCCAATATGCTGTAATAGAAATAATGCCATACAAAAAATATATAATCGGCACCTTAAACGTCACCGACCGCCACTGGTATCAAGAATGGTCCACCACCCAAAGGACATTTAGCCAACTTGATACAACTGTGGGAAGCGTCAACATGGGCCAGCATCCCAGTGGAATGCTTTCGACATCTTGTTGAGTCCATGCCCCCACGAATTGAGGCTGTTCTGAGGGCAAAAGTGGGTGCAACTCAGTATTAGGAACACTCAGTACACTCAGTGTATATATACTGTTTATATACAGTTGAAGTCATTAAAACTCATTTTTCAACCACTCCACACATTTCTTGTGAACAAACTATAGTTTTGGGAAGTCGGTATGGACATCTACTTTGTGCATGACACAAGTAATTTTTCCAACAATTGTTTACAGACAGATTATTTCACTGTATCACAATTCCAGTGGGTCAGAAGTTTACATACACTAAGTTGACTGTGCCTTTAAACAGCTTGGAAAATTACAGAAAATGATGTCATGGCTTTAGAAGCTTCTGATAGGCTAATTGACATCATTTGAGTCAATTGGAGGTGTACCTGTGGATGTATTTCAAGGCCTACCTTCAAACTCAGTGTCTCTTTGCTTGACATCATGGGAATTCAAACAATAGTACGCAAGTATAAACACCATGGGACCACGCAGCCTTCATACCGCTCAGGAAGGAGACGTGTTCTGTCTCCTAGAGATGAACGTACTTTGGTGCAAAAAGTGCAAATCAATCCCAGAACAACATCAAAGGACCTTGTGAAGATGCTGGAAGAAACAGGTACAAAAAGTATCTATTTCTACAGTAAAACGAGTCCTATATCGACATAACCTGAAAGGCCGCTCAGCAAGGAAGAAGCCACTGCTCCAAAACTGCCATAAAAAAGCCAGACTACGGTTTGCAACTGCACATGGGGACAAAGATCGTACTTTTTGGAGAAATGTCCTCTGATCTGATGAAACAAAAATATAATTGTTTGGCCATAATGACCATCGCTATGTTTGGAGGAAAAAGGGGGAGGCTTGCAAGCCAATGAACATCATCCCAACCGTGAAGCACGGGGGTGGCAGCATCATGTTGTGGGAGTGCTTTGCTTCAGGAGGGACTGGTGCTCTTCACAAAATAGATGGCATCATGAGGCAGGAAAATTATATGGATATATTGAAGCAACATCTCAAGAGATCATTCAGGAAGTTAAAGCTTGGTCTTCCAAATGGACAATTACCCCAAGCATACTTCCAAAGTTGTGGCAAAATGGCTTAAGGTCAACAAAGCCAAGGTATTGGAGTGGCCATCGCAAAGCCCTGACCTCAATCCTATAGAGAATGTGTGGGCAGAACTGAAAAAGCGTGTGCGAGCAAGGAGGCCTACAAACCTGACTCGGTTACATCAGCTCTGTCAGTAGGAATGGGCCAAAATTCACCCAACTTATTGTGGGAAGCTTGTGGAATGCTACCCGAAACGTTTGACCCAGTTAAACAATTTAAAGGAAATGCTACCAAATACTAATTGAGTGTATGTAAACTTCTGACCCACTGGGAATGTGATTAAAAAAAATAAAAGCTGAAATAAATCAATCTCGCTACTATTATTCTGACATTTCACATTCTAAAAATAAAGTGGTGATCCTAACTGACCTAAGACATGGAATTTTTACTAGGATTAAATGTCAGGAATTGTGATAAACTGAGTTTAAATGTATTTGGCTAAGGTGTATGTACACTTCTGACTTCAACTGTATATCCTAGCCTACCTCTTTCAGGTAATACATTGTATGCAGTAGGCCTACTAGCCTTAAATTTAGTTCATGAATGATGGGTTATGCATAAGCTTCTAACTTATAGCCTCTGTCTCTTGCGTATTACACACCTGCGCTCTGCTGGCCTCTCTCCTTAAAAAACGCTCCTTAGCTCTTGGAGTCCCAGGAAAAGCTAGACTAGATTAGCTTGCTGGAATTGTTTTTTTATATTGTTTCTTATACTAATAGACTGTTGGACGAGTGATGCAATCTCTTGTTTGCTGACTGTTACATACAGCAGCCAATAGAACTCACAGGGAGTTTGAAAGAAGAGAGAACGTGCGATGGCGGTTGACCATAGTCGTTTTTTAATCCCACCCATAACCATTCGATCTTCGTGAAGATCATTTGGGCTGTTTTGGGCTTGGGATCATAAAAAGTCTTTAATGTAGGGCTCATAAAAAGTCTTTAATGTATGGCTCATCAGGCTCAGGTAGCATCAGGATCGAATTTTCTTGCCGATCAAAGATCTAATCAAATCCAGATATTTATATGCTTTAGAATGACACTTCCGGTTTTGGCAGGATATACCGGGTTACTGGGGAGAAGAGGGATTTAGTCTCGGGGTGGAACAATTGTAAAATACAGGGAAAATATTCAACCCTAATTTGGACCTCCCCTTTGTCGTTTTAGCCAGTTTCAGGAAAACAAGTGAATGTAGATGTTCTGAGTTTGTGCAATAAATTCTTGGCATGGTCATACACACAGTGAAGGCTTTCAAGCTGTATTGATGAAGTGACATATTAGGTTACAAAATGGGTCGTTATTGTCTGGGTCGTTCCACCAATGTGGTGTCTTTTGAGAAGTCTAACTTGGTAAAAAGAAAAATAATAATTCACAAAATTTGAACTTTCTGTCATAAAGAGCACATATTCAAATTCATAAAAAACATGTTTTCCATCTCAAGAGGTTAAATTAGAAAAATGACTATAGTATAGCCACCATGCTTATACATCTGCATTGCTTGCTGTTTGGGGTTTTAGGCTGTGTTTCTGTTTAGCACTTTGTGACATCGGCTTAATGTAAAAGGGGTGTCATGCAATCTATGCGTAGTGGGTGCGGAGTCAAGTGCAGGAAGCAGAGGGTAAAGAACAATGTTTTATTCCGGCGCAGGGGAAAATGGTTACGCCAAAACACCAGGCGCAAATAACAAGACCGGCCCAAAACCAGGACCCAACCAGTCCGGAGGAAAAAACAAAGGAAATCGCACAACCACAAACATGAACAGAGGAAAAATATGCCCGCACAAAGAGCAGGCCGGCATACCGGCTTAAATAGCCCAACTAAAACCTAAACAAGAAACAGGTGTAACCAATAAGACAAAAACAACAGAAAAGGGAAAAAGGGATCGGTGGCAGCTAGTAGACCGGTGACGACGACCGCCAAGCGCCGCCCGAACAGGAAGAGGAGCCACCTTCGGTCGGAGTCGTGACAAGGGGCTTTATAAATACATTTTATTGATTGATTAAGTGACAAATAAAGTAAGAGTTGATGTAACAGGGTTGACGATTTAATCTTAAACAAATAATTTACGTGAACTGAACGATTGTTTTAATATGGTGAAACTATTCCTTTTAAATGTTCGGATTAAGTGGGTTGAAATCTTCAGGGTTGACAGCGGGATCCATAATATTTGCAGAATTTTTGCACTTTAGCAAGCCTTTATTCATATGAAAACATCTGATTTATTGAATTCTCCATGTGGTCTATATTAAAGAGGAACTTCATTTAATATAACAGGCTTTTAAAATGTAACATTGGGGCACAATTTCGACTTAATATATCAAAGGGACGCAAAAGGCACCCATTTTGTGGAACATCCAATCTAATGGTCATTGTGGACACCATCATGGCGCAGCCCTGCTGTTTTGGCAGAAAAGAGGAGGATGGTTTGGATCAGTCTGACGCCCACCCCTCTTCTGGTGTATGTTGTATAAGGAAAAATTTATTTAAGTTACTACGACTGTGGTATGTGGTTGTCCTACCAAGCTATCTGTAAGTCACTCTGGATAAGAGTGTCTGCTAAATTGCTAAAATGTATGTTGTTTTGGAATTTCTGTGGCTGAGTGTTACTCAAACCTGCGTCCACTCTCACAACATCCCCACTGAACTTCTGGAAATATAGTGCATGAGGGAAATTCAGACAGACATGACTGCAGCATGGTTCCTTTGCCCATAAATGACAACTAGTGATGCCACTGACATGTTCAGAGCCAAGTGGAACCTGAACCTGTTTCATCTCACATTGATTTGCACACTCAAGGTTCACTGACTCTATGGCCTTTTCCCTGAGTGGTGTCAAGGCATGTGAAATACCATGACAAATGTTTTACACTAAATTATTGGGGCATACATTCTATGTTGACATATGGAGAGAGTTTATATGACAGGCTGTCAGATGGCTTTAACCGTGCCTTTCAGAATGACAGGATCCCTGTAAGAGATGAGTGAGTTGACCTTCAGACTAATAGATTGAAAACATCCTGTCATGATATCCGCTTTATCAGCTAAAAATGCAGTGTGAGCCTTGTGGATCACACAGGCTGGACAACATGTTTTAAACTGCTATTGGTCTATTTAGTTATTTTAACTTACACTTTAGGTTACCTCAGGCCACAGATTCCTCTCGGTTCATGTATTTGTTTGCTCACCCAGATACGGAAACGTAATCAGAACACAGAGCCAGTCTTCTAGATTCCATTCAACAGCTACAGGAAGAGGATATGGGGATTGTTTCACCCTGTATGATTAAATGTATGGGTATGGCTATGGAGCAATGTTATGTGATTCCTGCGGGGGTCCAGTCGATGATAGGTAATAGTATATCATTTTAGGAGTGAACCTAAAGGACCCTGAACCCTCTCCATGACATATGGACGTGAAGCGGAGTGGACCGATAAGCCTTTTATTCAGTCTACTGCACCACCGGTGTGTGTCTGCTGTCTGCCGTCTTGATGGCTTCAGCAGGTGCCTTCCAGGACCCATGCAAACAATTAGAAAAAGGTCACTAACAATCAGGGCTAATGGGTTGGTAGGACTGTGCTTGGCAACTCACTCTTGTTTTCTTTGGTATCGGTTTAGGTGATGATGGGAAGAGAACAATTGTGTAATGACTTCTGGACAAGGTAACAGGATGTACAGCCCTTCGAGGGTTGAGAATGTTGACCTTTTGTCTTGTGCTCGAATAATAGGGTTCAAAGGGGGAAGAAGGATCTACAGTAAGAAAGAAATCTCCTGCATCTAGATCCCATACATACAGAGCTGGATAGGTAAATATATCATTAAGGACCTAAATTGAGATGGCGGGTGTTCAGATTTCCTTCCCCAGCATATGGTGAAGTGATTTCAGCAGTGTCCATGTCATAATGAATTGAGTTCTTTCCGAAGCTCCATTCCTCTGCCAGGTATGTCACGTACAGGGCACACACAGATACCAACATGCCTTCAGGCACAAATCAACTCCCCCCACTGATTCCCCAAAAGCTAAACAGAATGTGCAGTTACACAACACAGCTCTTCTGGGATTTTGATACAGCTGTTGTAGATGTACTTTCAAATTTGCAAAACAAAACATAAGGAACACATCTTGGTCAAATTATTCAGGTCTGTGAATGAATCTGTTTCAGATTGGATGTTCTGTCAGACTTTCAATAATTTCCTTCGAGCCTTGATTAAATAAATGAAATATAGTCTTAATGTGTAGCAGCCACTGCCACATCCCACATAGCTGTGGATTTTAGAAGAATGCTATGAAAAACATCAGTCGGATTTGCCCAACTGAGACCTCTGTTTTCTTCCTTTACACTTTACACCGTAGCAGTTCAGAGGTAAATCCACAGAGTTACAGTGTTTTATTCCCTGCAAAAACTCTAATCCTGCATGGGGTTCAGGGCTCTATCAACTCCTTTAAGAGTTAAAAAGGCTTTCCCAAGGACTTTGTTTCTGTCCTCTCAGTCTTAAATCTCAGTATGTTGTCAGAGACACCACTTTCACTCCTTTTGTGAATGTGTTTTTTCTTTCTTTGGTTGTTGTGCCACAAACTCAACAGGAAGTTCTAGAATAGGCATTGACTGTATTGCCTGTCGTTACTATTCTGTCTGGGTAGACAGAATTCAAACCAATTTGAGCAAGTAGACATCTTATCATGTCATGATACTGTAACACATGGAAAATGTTAAACTAATTGCACATCTGATATTAAGATCGTGTTACTAACCGGAATAAAGTTGGTTGACTGGTCTAGTAGTGGGAGAAATGAAGTAAGAAGGACAAGCTATACAAATATAGACAACCACCACAGGTCTCACCCTGCCCATTTCCCCCCGTACTCCGGCCCTGGAAAAACACAGTCAGTGCTGTCCTGTTCTGTGTGCTGAGTGAGTTTTCCATCCTGGAGAAAGCCAAATAAAACAATGTGGCCGAGGTTGGAGATCTAGAGCCAATTATGACGATATACGCATCTTTGTTTTGAGCTTGTTTCAGAAATATAATCAGGTCTACTTCTTTAAAGTATTATATGGCGTCAGGACATCTAGTGTTTCCCAACTCCGGTCCTCCAGTACCCCGAACAGCACACATTGTTGTTGTAGCCCCAGACAAAAACCCCTGATTCAACTTGTCAAGGGCTTGATGATTAGTTGACAAGTTGAATCAGGTGTGCCTGTCCGGGCCACAACAAAAATATGTACATTTGGCGGTACTAGAGGACTGGAGTTGGAAAACACTGCATTAGAGGACAGGTTTTGGACCTTCCCTCAGCAGCTAGCCCAGTTTTTTTGTGGGCTAGGGATCTGGGGTGTTTTGAGGGGAAGCTGCCAGATTACAACTCCTGCGATGGTCTCTGTCCAAACCACAGCAGCCTTATTTTAGACTAGACAGGGTGTGGGTGAAAGCATTTGTACCATAAGAGTCAACAACAGTCTCACACTCGGCATATCCAGTAGAATACTGTCAAAGCCGAACATAAACAACGCTTCAGACAATTCCATTCAAACATACTAATTCCATTCAACAGCCACAGCAGACAATCTAAAGAGCATTTGGAAAACCACACTCAGAGCAATGCTTTATGGTGTTGTCCGAAGAAAAGGGCTCTCAGAGCGCTACATTTAGACACAAAGCTACAGTGCCTTCAGAAAGTATTCACACCACTTGACTTATTCTACATTTTGTTGTGTTACAGCCTGAATTTAAAATAGATTCAATTGAGATTTTGTGTCACTGGCCTACACACAATACCCCGTAATGGCAACGTGGAAATATGTTTTTCAAAATGTTTACAAATTAATTAAAAATGAAAAGCTGAACTGTCTTGAGTCAATATGCTTTCAACCCCTTTGGTACGGCATGACTAAATAAGTTCAGGAGTAAAAATGTGCTTAACAAGTCACATAATAAGTTGCATGAACTCACTTTGTGTGCAATAAGTGTTTAACATGATTTTTGAATGACTAGGCCTATCCCATCTCTGTACCCCAAACATACAATTATCTGTAAGGTCCCTCAGTCAAGCAGTGAATTTCAAACACAGATTCAACTACAAAGACCAGGGAGGTTTTCCAATGCCTCGCAAAGAAGGTCCCATATTGGTAGATGGGTAAAAAAAACAAAAGAACTAACATTGAATATTTCCCATTTGAGCAAGTTATGAATCACACTTTGGATGGTGTATCAATATACCCAGTCACTACAAAGATACAGGCATCCTTCCTAATTCAGTTGCCGGAGTGGAAGGAAACCGCTCAGGGATTTCACCATGAGGCCAATGGGGACTTTAAAACAGTTACAGAGTTTAATGGCTGTGATAGGAGAAAACTGAGGATGAATCAACAACATTGTAGTTACTCCACAATACTAACCTAAATGACAGAGTAAAAAGAAGGAAGTCTATACATAATTCAAATATTCCAAAACATGCGTCCTGTTTGCAATAAGGCAATAAAGTAAATCCAATACGACACATTATTGAGTACCACTCTTCATATTTTCAAGCATAGTGGTGACTGCATCATGTTATGGGTATGCTTGTAATCGGCAAGGACTAGGGATTTTTTCACGATAAGAATAGAGCTAAGCACAGGTAAAATCCTAGAGGAAAACCTGGATCAGTCTGACCAGACACTGGGAGATTAATTCACCTTTCAGCAGGACAATAACCTAAAAGACAAGGCCAAATATACGCTAGAGTTGCTTACTAAACAGACAGTGAATGGCCTAGTTACAGTTTTGACTTAAATCGGCTTAAAAATCTATGGGAAGACTTGAACATTTCTGTTTAACAATGATCAACAACCAACTTGTCAGAACTTGAAGAATTTAAAAAAGAATACTGTACAATCCAGGTGTGCAAAGCTTTTAGAGACACACCCAGAAGGATTCACAGCTGTAATCACTACCAAAGGTGCTTCCACAAAGTATTGACTCAGGGGTGTGAATACTTATGTAGTAAATATGATATTTCTGTATTTAATTTTAAAGAAATATGCAACATTTCTAAAAATATGTTTTCACTTTGTCATTATGGGGTATTGTGTGTGGGTGAGAAAAAATCTACTGAATGCATTGAATTCAGGCTGTAACACAACAAAATGTGGAATGAATCAAGGGGTGTTGTCAGGTTTTGGCCAGGACTGTTTAGGTTTTGTTCACTAGATGTCCCCCTTGCACCTTTTTTGTACCTTTTGTTTTTCTTGCTCCAATTATTGTTTGCACCTGTAAGTCATTCCCTTGTTAGTATTTAAACCCTGTGTGTTCCTTAGTTCCTTGCTCAGTGTTTGTAAGTTAGCACCCAGCCCCAGCCTTGTTTTATATAGACTTTTCTCTTGTTGGATTTTCCAGAGGTTCTCTGGTTTTGTTCTTGTTTATTATTTGAGTAGTCTTTTGAGGTTTGTTTTTCCCTGCTGTTTTTTACCACTTTGTGGATTTTTCGTTGTATTTTGGAGGATATCCATTTTTCATTAAACCACCATCTCTAGTACTGCTGTGTCTGCCTCATCTTCTGGGTTCTGCCAATTATTAAGTGACTGTTTCTCGCATCGGGTCCTGACAGAAGTGGGCACTTGAATCTGATGAACTGGAGCAGAAGCGGTTGCAGGAGAAAGTTGATCAGAAATCTGCTTTATGGAAGTCATCATCTCCGACAGAAGTTGAGAATGTCCAGCCAGTAAGGCCTCTTGCTGAACCAGAGCAGCTTCGTGACGTTGGACAGTCCCCTCGTGGTGGGACAGCATGGGAAAAAAGTCCTGGGTACTGGCTGCCTCTGGGTTCATATTAATGGCTCAGTGTTTCTGTCAGGACCCGATGCGAGAAACAGTCACTTAATAATTGGCAGAACCCAGAAGATGAGGCAGACACAGCAGTACTAGAGATGGTGGTTTAATGAAAAATGGATATCCTCCAAAATACAACGAAAAATCCACAAAGTGGTAAAAAACAGCAGGGAAAAACAAACCTCAAAAGACTACTCAAATAATAAACAAGAACAAAACCAGAGAACCTCTGGAAAATCCAACAAGAGAAAAGTCTATATAAAACAAGGCTTGGGCTGGGGCTGGGTGCTAACTTACAAACACTGAGCAAGGAACTAAGGAACACACAGGGTTTAAATACTAACAAGGGAATGACTTACAGGTGCAAACAATAATTGGAGCAAGAAAAACAAAAGGTACAAAAAAGGTGCAAGGGGGACATCTAGTGAACAAAACCTAAACAGTCCTGGCCAAAACCTGACAGGTGTAAATACTTTCTGACTGTAGATGTGGACATAGTAAATACATCTGCAGGGGTTTGGCCCTCACGAGTGTTTCACTGATCTCTGCATCTCCCCCACTGTGGAGGCTGTTTACTTATTTTACAGATTACTCATTTTACACACACTCAGATGAAGTAGCTGCCACATAGAGTGCTTGGCCAAATGAGTTCATGTCCATTCTTGTTTCATTTCAACTGTCAGGCTCTGCAATCATGCTGACACCCTGATCTGTTTCACCTGTCTTTGTGACTGTCTCCACCCCCCTCCAGGTGTTGCCCATCTTCCCCATTACCCCCTGTGTATTTATACCTGTGTTCTCTGTTTGTCTGTTGCCAGTTCGTCTTGTTTGTCAAGTCAACCAGTGTTTTTCTTCTCAGCTCCTGCTTTTCCCAGTCTCTCTTTTCTCGCCCTCCTGGTTTTGACGCTTGCCTGTCCTGACTCTGAGCCCGCCTGCCTGACTACTCTGCCTGACCCTGAGCCTGCCTGCCGACCTGTACCTTTGCCCCACCTCTGGACTATTAAACCATTGTTAATTCGACGTTGTCTGCATCTGGGTCTTACCTTCATACCTGATAGTACGAACTGGCCATGACTGACTCAGCAGACCCGGGCCAGCTGCGCAAGCCATCTCCTCCCAAGGAGCCTCCATTGGTAGGCACGAGGAATTGCTTCGTGGTCTTATGGAGGGGGTCGAAACTGTCACATTCTGACCTTAGTTCCTTTGTTTTGTCTTTTGTTTTAGGTTGGTCAGGGCGTGAGTTGGGTGGGTATTATCTATGTTTTCTGTTTCTATGTGGGGTTTCTCGTTTGGCCTGATATGGTTCTCAATCAAAGGCAGGTGTTAGTCATTGTCTCTGATTGGGAACCATCTTTAGGTAGCCTGTGTTCTATTGTGTTTTGTGGGTGGTTGTTTTCAGTCTTTGTGTGTCTGCACCAGTTAGAACTGTTTCGGTTTTCACTTTTGTTGTTTTGTATTTGAAGTGTTCTGTTTTTTGATTATTATTAAATTAAGATGAACACTAACCACACTGCGCTTTGGTCCTCTCCTTCCACCGACGAAAGCCGTTACAGAAACGTTGGCTGAGCGCCATGACCGGGCGTTGGACATGCTGCTAGAGCAATTCCGTGGGTTGTCTGGGGGGCAGCCTGCCAAGGTGGTAACCCCACCGCCCCTCAGTAACTCGGCAGTTAGCAGCGTCGCTCCACCTTCCCGGGAGCCCTGTTTTACATCCCCTGGAACACTTTAATGGAGAGCCGAGCACCTGTCTGCGTTTTTAGCTCAGTGTGCCCTCCCTCCTTCCCCTCAGATCGCGCCAAGATGGCCTACCTCATCACGCTGATGTCTGGGCGGGCTCTCACCTGGGCTACCGCCGTATGAGAACAACTACCGGCCATGTGTGTGAGTCTGGAGGGGTTCGTGGGAGAGGTGAGGAAGGTTTTTAATGCCCCGTTCTCCAGGAGAAAAGCTTCCCGAAAGCTAATCCAGCTCCGGCAGAACGCCCACAGAGTGGCCGACTATGCGGTGGATTTCTGCACGTTGGCAGCGGAGTGTGCGTGGAACCAGGAAGCACTGTTCGACATGTTCCTGCATGGGGTCTCGGAGATTGCGGGAACAACGGATGGAGAGGATTTGATTTTGCTCGCATGTCCAGGGATTCCACCTCGCCTCCGCATCATCCCGGAAGTCCCCAACGGTCCCGTTGCCGAGAGCACCCGAGGTATCCCGACCTTCCTTGAGAGTCACCAAAGACGTCCGAGGCACTGTTTCCCGAGCCTATGCAACTAGGCAGGGCTGAGCTATCACCAGCGGAATGGCAACACAGGATCAACACAAGGAGCTGTCTGTATTGCGGGACTGTTGGTCATTTTATGTCCTCTTGCCTGGTAAAAGACCAGGCTCACCGGTCGGAGCGAGTACTCTGGTGGGCCATATGGAGAACTTTTCTGATTCCCTTACTCGCACCCCTTTTCATGTCATTCTGCTGTGGGGAAACCAGTCCAAATCTCTCCGTGTCCTCATTGACTCTGGGCGCTCTATAGGAAGGGTCATCCATAACACCACTCCCATCAACCTACGTGTGTCAGGGAATCAATCCCCTCATCAACTGGTCTACGGGTGCCTCAATGGCATTACTGTGAAGAACCGTTATCCGCTACTACTAATTTCCTTGGCGTTCGAGCCGCTCCAGGGGGCCACAGTTTTCTCCAAGCTGGATCTACGAAACGCCTACCACCTGGTGCGAATACGAGAGGGGGATGAGTGGAAGACCTTCAAGGCGGCCACTACGAATATCTGGTCATGCCCTTTGGCCTCGCCAACGCCCCTGCCGTGTTCCAGGCTTTGGTGAAGGATGTTGTCCACGACATGTTGAACCGGTTCGTCTTTGTCTACATGGATGACATCCTCGTCTTCCCCCGCTCCCCCCAAGAGCACGTGCTCCACGTCTGACATGTTCTCCAGCGCCTTCTGGAGAACCAGTTGTTTTTTAAGGTGGAAAAGTGTGAGTTCCATCGCTCCACCATTCCCTTTCTGGGCTACATCATCTCTGCTGGGAGTGTCCAGATCGATCCCAAGAAGGTGAAAGCGGTGGTGGATTGGCCTCAGCCTACGTCCAGGGTGCAGCTGCAACGCTTCCTGGGGTTCGCCAACTTTTATTGCAGCATTATCCGGGGTTACAGCACCCTGGCCTCCCCCCTGTCTGCACTCACTTCTACCAAGGTTACGTTCACGTGGTTCTCTGCTGCTGACCGGGCGTTCCGGGACCTTAAACACCGCTTCACCACTGCTGCTACCCTGGTTCATCCTGACCCATCCCGTCAGTTCGTGGTGGAGGCCGACGCTTCGGATGTCGGAGTGGGGGCTGTCCTGTCCCAACGTTCTGCCCTGGATCTTAAGCTGCATCCCTGCACCTTCTTCCCTCACCGCCTCAAAGCCACGGAGAGGAACTATGATGTGGGGAATCGGGAGCTTCTCGCGGTGAAGATGGCGTTGGAGGAATGGAGGCATTGGCTGGAAGGGGCGGAACATCCGTTCATTGTGTGGACCGACCACAAAAACCTGGAGTATCTCCACACCTCCAAGCGCCTCAACTCCAGGCAAGCGAGATGGGCCCTGCTGTTTACCCGGTTCAACTTTTCCCTCTCCTACCGGCTGGGTTCCAAGAACGTCAAGCCGGATGCTCTGTCTCACCACTATAACCCCGCGGTTATCACCTCGGAGCCCGAGACCATCCTTCCCACCTCGTGCCTGGCGACGGCACTCAACTGGGGTATAGGGAAACAGGTACGGGAGGCGTAACGGTCCCAGCCGAACCCTGGGGGGGCCCAGATAACCAGATGTTTGTCTGACGCTGTCCACTCTGCGGTCCTGGAGTGGGCCCATTCCTCCAGGCTTGCCTGTCACCCAGGCTCTCGTCGGACCCTGGCCTTAGTGCGACAACGCTTTTGGTGGCCTACTATGGTTCCGGATGTTGCCGTGTTTGTCGCTGTCTGCGCACAGAACAAGACTCCTCGGCAAGCTCCGGCTGGTCTTCTCCAACCACTGCCTGTCCCTCACCGTCCCTGGTCCCATATATCCCTGGATTTTGTCACGGTTCTCCACCCGTCTGAGGACAACACTGCCATCATGACTGTGGTCGACCCACTTCATTCTTCTCCCCAAACTACACTCGGCCAAGGAGACGGACGAGCTTATGGTGCAGCACGTCTTCTGGTTCCACAGACTCCCGGTGGACATGGTGTCCGACCGGGCTTCGCAGTTCTCGTCCCAGTTCTGGAAGGCGTTCTGTGCACTCATTGGGTCGTCGGCCAGCCTGTCCTCCGGATTCCACCCCCAGTCCAATGGGCAGTTGGAGCAAGCCAACCAGGACTTAGAGACGACACTTCGCTGCCTAGTCTCCACCAGCCCTACCACCTGGAGTCAGCAACTGGTATGGGTTGAGTACGCCTGCAACACCCTTCCTTGCTCTGCCACGGGTCTCTCGCCATTCGAGTGTTCCTTGGGATATCAGCCTCCGCTCTTCCCCGAGCAAGAGGAGGAAGTCAGATATCCCTCTTCCCAGATATTCATCCTCCGCTGTCGCCGTACCTGGAAGAGAGCCCGGATCGCTCTGTTGAAGACCACTTCCAGGTATAGGCGACAAGTGGATCACCACCGGACCCCTGCTCCACGCTATCGGCTCGGGCAGAGGGTATGGCTCTCCACCCAGGACCTGCCCGTCCGGGTAGAATCCCGTAAACTTTACCCCCGTTTCATTGGCCCGTTCCCCATCTCAAGAGTCATTAGCCCCACTGCTGTTCATCTTTTGTTACCCCATACCCTCCGTATTCATCCTACTTTCCATGTGTCTAGGATTAGGCCTGTGTCTCACAGCCCTTTGTCTTCTGTTTCTAGGCCCACCCCTCCTCCCCGTGTCATCGATGGCCTTCCGGTGTACACGGTGAGACGCCTCCGGAGTGTTCGACCATGTGGCAGGGGATTTCAGTAACTGGTTGACTGGGAGGGTTATGGCCCGGAGGAGAGGTGCTGGGTCCCCGCTAGAGACATCCTGGACCCAGCCCTCATCGCCGACTTCCCCCGCCAGCACCCCGGTCAACCAGGTAAGCACCCAAGTAGGACACCAGGTGGTGCCCCTGGGGGGGCAGGGGCAGGGGGGGGGACCTCTGTCACACCCTGATCTGTTTCACCTGTCTTTGTGATGGTCTCCACCCCCCTCCAGGTGTCGCCCACCTTCCCCATTATCCCCTGTGTATTTATACCTGTATTCTGTTTGTCTGTTGCCAATTCGTCTTGTTTGCCAAGTCAACCTGTGTTTTTGTTCTCAGTTCCTGCTTTTCCCAGTCTCTCTTTTCTCACCTTCCTGGTTTTGACCCTTGCCTGTCCTGACTGAGCCCGCCTGCCTGACCACTCTACCTGCCCCTGAGCCTGCCTGCCGACCTGTACCTTTGCCTCACCTTTGGATTATTAAACCATTGTTAATTCGACGTTGTCTGCATCTGGGTCTTACCTTCATACCTGATACATGCATATTTCCCTTGTTTGTCTTCAGCACATTTCTCTTGAATGTAATACCTGATGTGCTATGGAAATGCTATTAGCTTGATTCTGAAATTCAGCTCCACGTTGTAAAGTCAGTTTTAGCACCTTCAATATCCAACCTCACCCAGGACACTTTGTTACTATTAACAAAGTAGATTGTTGAGTTTTGAGATTACAAAACAGACATGGAATTGGAAAAGTTCCCACACACTTTCAGAGAGTATTTGTTCTTATGGTAAATCTCCCCCAAAATTATGGAATTATGTTTTTTCTTTCACCAAGTCTTTCAATTCGGTTGTCGGCAGTGGATCGAGAACATTTCTCAAATCAACTCAAGATTGTGTTTTGACAACAAGTGTTGGGAGTGATGACTGCTGCTGACCCATGACCAAGCAGGGCAAGCTGAATGTTCACATAATACCAGTCAGGTGTATGTCTTCAGACTATACCTTCCTCGTAAGAGCCTAACTCCTATTGGATGTGCTCTGGCGTTATCTCTCTCTAACTTGATTTGAACTACTGTATGGTTTGAATTGTAAATCACAAGTCAGCCTTGTGACTTGCTGTGCGTGAGTGGTAATTGAGGAGCGATGGTGGTGAATACTTTCACAGTAGGGTACTAAGGGGTATACGATTGTGAAGTAAGTTTTGAACCTTCAATCATGCTGCATTTTGAGACCAAGTGAGTATTTTAAACCGGCCTCAAATGTTTACATGCACTTTTTATTGCCTGTAATTACAGTTGGTAGTAATTTTGATGTAGTCAGATTCTTCATCCGTTTCCTCCATTTTTTTTCTTCGTTCCCTTAATACAAAAATAAATTCCTTTAATAAAAAATGCATTGCCTCAAATCATTTTAAAATGAATTGGCCTAGAGAGAGGCTACACAAATCCACAAGGAGTCAGGAGTAGCTTATCATTTGAACCATCGTTTATCAAGTCATCCATATCAGCCATGGTTCTGAAAAGGAAGTCAAATCTGTAAATTAATGAGGTTATCTCAATAACATATTCAAATAATGAAGGAAATCTTTATATTTCCAACCAAGATTGAAGTAGAACTCGATTAACTCTGATCAATCCATGATAAGGGTGTGTTCGAATCTGCAGGAGAGATCTGAGGGTATGTATTTTTATATTGAGGGACTTAATTTAAAAATTGAGGGAAAGGATGAAAAAACTGAGAATTGATAAGCCTGGCCTGTTTTTCTTTCGACACAATGACCCCTAAGGCCCTCCGTAGAATAAAGTATAACTATCATGTTACCACAGAGATCTGTATATAATGACGAAATGCTCATGTCTTCGTCCTAACAATAGGAGTCGTTGCCCCAAAGGTGGAAAGGCAGGCAAAGGCTTAGGTCCAAAATATGCCCGTAGAAACACATTGGTCTTATTTTGGCGAGAGTAAAACCTCTCGCTTCACCTATTCCTGACTGGTTACCATTTTGAGAAGGAGAGCGCGAATATGAGGAGGACCGGAGGTCAACTTTGATAGCCTGCTACAACAATAATAGATTTTTATTAAAAACAATATGTTTCTTGCCCATGATATATTTATCAATTATTGACCTCACAATAAGCCAGATTCAAGTAATTTATATTGTGGTGCCGAAACTTGAAGCAGCAGCCGCAGCACAGTCAATCGGAAATGGAAAGCTCATTGTGCTGCAGGTAGGCATATTTGAGTAGGCATAATCCATTTCAACGTCTTCATCTAAATGAGACTTCATTAACAACAAGAGGGCTTTGCGTTGGAGCCTATTTCTTCCTAGGTAAGAAATTAGGCTATAGGCTGCTATATCCATAGATGTGTCAGTCAATTCCTCCACCCACTGTGCACTATTTACATATCCTAAAGCACAGGCCTACCCCTTGTTAGTTTAAGATTTATAAGAAAAATAACAGTACCTAATGCTAGAAACAAGCTGTAAAATACCCGGGAAAGATGTGACTCTGATGCATATGGGGATATTATTGTTTCGTTTCTTTGACATTCAGAGGCTGATCTATAAACTTCTATAGTCGAGGAGACAAAAAAGTGACTTTTCTTGGGAAGTGATCAAATTCTGACACTATCAATTGATTAAATGATTAACTTTCTGTACAATAGAAGCTGTATAAACCCAGACAGATTTTAGGGAAACTTCTGACCTTCTCTCGTTGGGTTAAGCCAAGGAAGTAGAGTAGCAAGCAGTTAAGGCTTACATTTTTCTGCATTGGTAGGCCTACTCTGTCTGGGGTGGAAAAGTAGGCCTAACTTTTGAAAGTACTGTACCATGCTCAGATTCCTAATGACGTCTGAGATTTAAATATTTGCAAACAGGGACAGTTTTGACACACTGATTTGGACACAAACAAGACACACTGATTTGGCATATCTAAGGCTCTGGTCTGTCCAAGAAGTGAGGATAAACGGTAGACATGTTCTCTGCTATCCACTTTGTTTTAATTATAATTGTGGGTATAGAAGAGGACATAGCTACGGGAAGATGTTTGGGGGTGGGGGTGATTTTTCAGGGGGTGCTGCAGCACCATCAGCACCCATACTTCCTGCAGCTATAGGTGAGAGTCACGTTTATTTTTTTCAAGCATTCAGGCAGGGTTTAGGTCAAATATATTTAGCTGAAGGGAGGGCCATCCGTTTTCATTTCAGTCAGATTTTCTCCATGTAACCCTTATTATAAATAACGTTCACTCCCTTATTTTATTGTGTTACTATTTCATATATAATTTTTTGCTTTTTTCTTACTTTTTAACTCTGCATTGTTGGGAAGGGCTCATAAGTAAGCATTTTACGGTAAAGTGAAATAAATACCTGTTGTAGAATATATGTTGTATTCAGTGAATGTTATTTGAAAAGTAATTAATTAGCTAAATCAATGCTTTGGTGATAGATAGTATCTTTAGGTTATGATCACCAAAAAGTTAGTGATATTTCTCAGTCATATTGGTCAAGGGGAGAGTCCTATAAATCCGTGATGGGGCGCGTTCAGCAGAACACGACGCTTTGGAAAGTTCAGATATAAACGTGTTATGTAAATATAGAGACACGTAGAACAAGGAATCATGTCGTCTCTATTCGTGGTATTTATATCTGCAAAGTTCAACAACGTATGGCATCTGAACGTGGCCCTGCTGGGGTTCATTCATTACGCCAAGTATGTTGCAAAACGTTTCGTCTGTTGAAAAACGTGGTGCAACAGAAACGGTCAACGGTTTCCGTTACAAGATGTAATGAATACACCCCTGCTTTCAGTCACTCCACGAGCTGGGGGATATACATGCGACTCCTCACTATTTCGTAAATTCGGAATCTATTCTGGACAGCGTTGAGGACAGACTACTCTTCTCACGCTAAGGTACAGTTGCCTTAGAAAATATAATTTAACTTTTTGTTGAAAACTACTTGTACATTCATAGATCAATTGTAGAATAGTTTACAAATGAGTAAATTATTGCAGTAACTTGTATCGACAATTTATGGTTGCGCATTTTGTTTACGAATGAGTAACGTTAGCTAATTTCTTTGAGATGTCGCAATTGTTAGCTAAAGGTTATTCTCATAACTACACTGTCATTTTGTTTGATTTTTCATAACATGTTCCCCGCCTTGGTGCTGACAAACACCGATGGTTTGTTCTAGAAAACTCTGTTGTCCTAATTTGTGAATACATTTAGCGCCAACTTTGAAGCGCGCAAAGTAGTGCGGCAAAAACAAGGCAAGGGGACTATAGGGTTGCGTGTCTGGCTAAACACCCATCTGTTTGTTAACGTTAGGTCGCTGTCCAATTCTTGTGATCGGACGACCTAGTTAGCAATGTGTGAATGTTGCATTCATGTTTTTTCTTCTTTCTGAGTAAGCACGTTCGCTCGTATGAGTTGGCTAGCTCGCGCTGTCAGTTAACAATGCCGAAACGTGTCATGTCTTTGATATAGTTGTGTACTCGCATGACCAAATATTACTTTCAATGTTTCCCAGAAGACTTGGTTGGCTATACTATAGCCTGCTATATCCAAGTCATAGAAGAATGGTTAGCCCAGCGTTACCCACGAGCTGGGCAGGGGCGAAAATCTGATGTCAACCTTGGAGGGGACAATTACATTAAATTTTCTCAAGAGCAATTCCTGAGGGGGACACCAAAAGTAGTGCTGTAACACATATCCTACGTTGTAATATGTTAAATGTATATTGAGGAACCATAATTCCTACAACTGGATAATTGATAGGTACAGTAGTTAACTGAAGGGTTTTCCCAACTTGTTCAAATGTTTAAATCATTATAATTCTACTACTAATAATAGTTATAGCAGTGCTCCTTACCAGTCCAGTATGTATGCAGGTATTCGTACTTACAACCAGCAATATCAAGAAAGGTCAGTAGGTGACAATGGTACTGTACACTGTATGGGTGTAGTTTTCATAAATACAATGAACATGGTGTGATCACATCTAAAAGAATCTCCATTGAGAACCATCACAAAGTTGGTCTCCGTATTGAATTGACCTTTTAATTTGACTTTTTCTGATACATTTATATAGTCATTAAATATGTGCACCTGGCCTGAGTCTACTACAATATCTTTACAAGAACAAAAAGCTTAAAATAAGTACAGTTCTAAAAGCAAAATAACTACTTCAATGAAAAACCCAAATAAATCAAACAAAATATCCTTCAGTCAGTGTCTCAACTCTTCAAACAGCAGCTATGGACAAGTATGTCGCACAAAGTATGCAATTTTAAATAAAATAACATGAAATAAATCATTTGTAAGTGTACTGAAAACTACTAAACAAAAGAACAAATTTTTTTATTTTATTTATTTATTTATTTAACCTTTATTTAACCAGGTAGGCAAATTGAGAACACGTTCTCATTTACAATTGCGACCTGGCCAAGATAAAGCAAAGCAGTTCGACACATACAACAACACATAGTTACACATGGAGTAAAACAAACATATAGTCAATAATACAGTGATAAAAAAAAATAAATAAAAAAAAATAAAATAAAAAATAAATAAATAAATAAGTCTATATACAATGTGAGCAAGTGAGGTGAGATAAGGGAGGTGAAGGCAAACAAATATATGTATAAATAAATAAAAATATAAAAGGCCATGGTAAATATCAATTACACCAGGGGTTCTCAAACAGGGGTCCATGGACTAATTGCAAGGCGTCCGTGAAATAAAAAAGTGTAATGAATGTAGTCAGTACCACAAGGTTTCCAGTAAGTTTACATATAATATAGAGTGGAGGTCCCTGAGGACCGCTCAAAACCTTGCCTGCCTTGCCTCAAAATATGCAGGGGTTCCAGTACCCAAAAAAGGTTGAAAACCACTGCTATACACACTACTGAACAAAAGAACCAAACATATGTTTGTGGGTTTCAATGGATCCAACAAATTGCTGGCAGATATTTTCCCTCTTGAGACTGTCCAGCCTGTCTTTATGTACATTACAGACAACTACGCCATTCAGTCTCTCTTGGCCCATGCTAGCCCGTAACCAAGTCTTCAACCTGCGGAGTGCACTGAAACTCCTCTCAGCCTCACATGAAGACACTGGCACCACAAACAAAATTCTGATCAGCACCTCAACTTGGTCAAACAACCCCCGCACCTCCACTGGAAGCCTCCTGAGGACCTCTGCTGCCTCTCCACTGCTGCTACAGGGGTATTTGTTGTGAAAGAGAGGAATCTGCACTGAAAGACAATCTATGTTCAGTTCTGGGTACTGATCTAGAGACTCATCCAACTCCCCCGTGAGAAGCGCTCTTTCCAACTTTTGCAGGACGTTTAGACTGTCCTGGTCAAAACGGTCGCCAAACTGAACCGCCACACCATCCAACACTTAAAAAATTTCTGCCCTATAGTGATCCACTGCTTTGCCAGCAAATCGTCTTGAGTGCGTCTCAATGGATTCAATAGAGTCAAGCAATGTTGTTGCTTTCTCATACAGTGCAAGGTAGCTTTCGTAATTTCTCGTGCCCCTAAGAGATGACCGCACACACTCGACTGCAGCCTGCATACCAGAGACAGTCTGAGTTTTCTTCTGTAGTGAAATGTTTAGACATTCAAGCTCTCCAAGAACAGCAGAGGCAAGTGTGAGGCCCAACACAGTCTTGCCTTTGCTGAAGTGATCGAATAAGCCACTGGCAGTTGAAGCTGTCTTGGATGCAGTTTTTGCCATCTCCTCTAGGCTGCTTAGTACCCGCTCATACTGCCCTAGCACAGCTCTAATAGCAGTATTCCACACAGTCCACCCTGACCAGGGTGGTCAGATTTGTATCTTTGGACGTGGCAATTGATTCAAACATGCTCTTAAACTTTCCTGACTGGCCATAGAGGACACCTAACCGATGGACCCAGGAAAGGGAATTCCGGATCAGTGGGGAGGCTGAGCAGCCAGCCTGTGTAATCAGATTTACACAGTGTGCTCCACAATGGACATAGAGGGCTAATGGCTGCTGCCTCCTCACAATTGCCTGTGCACCTGTGTATTTTCCTGCCATGTTTGAGGCACCATCGTAACTCTGCCCACGTAAGCCAGACATGGGCAAATTGAGCCTCAACAACACATCAGTTGCCACTTTCGCAATGCCCTCGCCTGTTGTCTCCGACACCCTGTATAGCCCAATAAACTCCTCGTGAGGGACAAGGTCATGGTCAACATAACGCAGACAGACACTCTCCTGTTCAGCACCAGAGACATCTTGAGTACCATCAACAATTAATGAAAATTGTACAATCGGAAGAGACCTAATCTCAGCTGCAATGCCTCGAATGACTGTATTGGCCATGATGTTCAGAATTTCATTCTGTGCTTTGGGGCCTGTGTACATTGTGGTACGCTCTGTTAACCACTTCAGTAAAATGGGATCATCCTCTTCTGCCCTAAGTTTCAAAAGCTGGTATAAATCCCCACTGTCATCCGTGTGGCCTCTAAAGGCTTGTCCCTGTCTTACTACATGCCGCACCGAACTAACAATTTTCATCAAGCAATGCCTTGCATCCTCCTGCTGTTTACCCCACGCGCTGGATAACTGGACACTGATTGGATTTAGCTGGTGTGCTGTTACAGTTACAAAGTGGCGGTGGGTTTGGCAGTTTTGATGTGCTGTGAATTTTTCAATGGCTTTTCTCCAGTTCCTAAATCCTGCACTAATGAAGGCAGCATCTGCTCTTTGGCCAAAAGATTGCTGGCTTGAAATCCCTTGGCTACAGTGAAAACAGAACACTCCTTTTATTGATGGATTATAATTTCACTTCTTTCTTATGAACATTTTATCAACTAGTCTTTGAGATATTAGGCTACTAGAGTTCTTACTATGCGTTTTGGTGTACTGAAAAATACTCTGCTCTGATGTCCGTCTTTTTACTTTTTTCTGCCATTTTTCTACCTGGCTGGCTGGCTGGCCGGTCTAGCTGCACACACACACATTTACACAACATATGCTGCAACCTTTTGTAATTTTAATATAGTTTGTTTCATATTGGCTGGCTTCCAACAATAGCTGAATTTGTAAAGCTAGCGAGCACCAATTCCGTTTCTGTGGTGTTTGCTATAATCTTTGCTACCTGGTTAAATAAAGGTGAAAAAATAATAATAAATCCACTAGCGACAATTTAGCTTTTGCAACGAGACCATTATATATATTTAGGACAATGGTATAAGAGAGTGTAGTTCTGTTCAGTTTGGACTTCAGTTTATCGCTAACCTTATCATAGGGACTTTGAGGCACTACAGCTGCATGCTGATCTTGGAATAAATTGACAATAGCAAAGATTCCATCTTTGACGACGCCACATAAATGGAATAGGTACTAGCTAGCTTGATAGTTAATGTTTGCTTTAGTTTGCGCGCTAGCTCTGCAAATTCAGCTAGTGTGTGAACCCTGCCAACATAAAAATAAATAAATAAATAACATTGCTATGGACCTGCTATGGATTGACTGGATTAACCTCACGTCAATTAAGTACATGTGCCTTTCGGACAGTAGATACTGTGAGGCAAAGGGCGGGGGAGGTCGCAATCTTTTGAAACTTAAAAACGCGCTATTAAGTGTCTATAATCAGCACAAGTGCTTTCATTGCGTATTATTAATATTATTGAAATTACATAGTTATGTTTACAGTGATATATTGGGGGGGACAAATCATATTTTTCCCAAGATGGGGGGGTCGTGTCCCCCCCCCGTCCCCCCTGGGATTTCCGCCTATGGAGCTGGGGGATATACATGCAACTCCTCACTATTTCGTAAATTCGGAATCTATACTGGACAGCGTTGAGGACAGACTACTCTTCTCACGCTAAGGTACAGTTGCCTTAAATTATATTTTATAACTTTTTGTTGAAAACTACTTGTACATTCATAGATCAATTGTAGAATATTTTACAAATGAGTAAATTATTGCAGTAACTTGTATCGTTCGCCGAGTAGCTACAATTTATGGTTGCGCATTTTGTTTACGAATGAGTAACGTTAGCTAATTTCTTTGAGATGTCGCAATTGTTAGCTAAAGGTTATTCTCATAACTACACTGTCATTTTGTTTGATTTTTCATAACATGTTCCCCGCCTTGGTGCTGACAAACACCGATGGTTTGTTCTAGAAAACTCTGTTGTCCTAATTTGTGAATACATTTAGCGCCAACTTTGAAGCGCGCAAAGTAGTGCGGCTAAAACAAGGCAAGGGGACTATAGGGTGGTTAGAATGGTTATCCCAGCGTTACCTCGCTCGTCTTGGTGCGTGCTGTCGCTCACATGTGTCAGTGCTATTTTTGGTCATCCTCGTATGTCACGAGAATGGCTTCTTTGTCTAACATGAACAGCTGATGAACTGCAGCTAACTGAGCTAGTTACTACCATACATTAGTGGTTACTACTAGCTAGAACACATACAGCAACCGTGTTCACTCCTGTGTGGAATGAGGGGCATGCCACGCAGTTACATTGTATTTAAACATTTACTGTTTCTAGTTGCTAATGTCCATCTTCAGAGAGTTTGAGTAGCATTGTTAAATTGGTCTTTTTTTGTGGCGTGAAATAGTTGGTGGCAAAAAGGGAGGGTCATTGAGAACAATGCCTTTGTGGACCAGCTAGTCTCTTTTTGGCAGCAGCTTTTGTTTTCAGTTCTTTCCTTTGGTCAGATAGGAGGACATCTGCTTTGATTTGGCGACACAGTGCACTCACTGCTCATCTGCTGGTCCGTGCCTCCCACTGTTCAGAGGCAACTGTCACAAACCCTTGAAGTGTATAGTAAACTAATATGTTTAATATGTTGGTAGTTTAGGTAATATACAAAGTAGGGTTGGGCAAAAATTGTATTACTGGTGGTGAAAATCTCACCCCTGCCAGAACCCACCCCCCTTCTAATTTCCTTAATTTTGTGGCTAGAGTCAAATACTTTGTGGCACACATCAAAGTCAAATACTTTCTATAGAACAAACTATACGTCAGGATAGGCAACCAAAACTAATAATTAATGTACAGTTGAAGTCGGAAGTTTACATACACTTAGGTTGGAGTCATTAAAACTTGTTTTTCAACCACTCCACAAATTTCTTGTTAACAAACTATCGTTTTGGCAAGTCGGTTAGGACATTACTTTGTGGATGACACAAGTCATTTTTCCAACAATTGTTTACAGACAGATTATTTCACTTATAATTCACTGTATCACAATTCCAGTGGGTCAGAAGTTTACATACACTAAGTTGACTATGCCTTTACACAGCTTGGAAAATTCCCAAAAATGATGTCATGGCTTTAGAAGCTTCTGATAGGTGAATTGACATTATTTTGGTAAATTGGAGGTGTACCTATTTCAAGGACTACCTTCAAACTTAGTGCCTCTTTGCTTGACATCAAGGGAAAATCAAAAGAAATCAGCCAAGACCTCTTGGTCTGGTTCATCCTTGGGAGCAATTTCCAAATGCCTGAAGGTACCACGCTCATCTGTACAAACAATAGTACACAAGTATTAACACCATGGGACCACGCAGCCGTCATAACGCTCAGGAAGGAGACGCGTTCTGTCTCCTAGAGATTAACGTACTTTGGTGTGAAAAGTGCAAATCAATCCCAGAACAACAGCAAAGGACCTTGTGAAGATGCTGGAAGAAACGGGTACAAAAGTATCAATATCCACAGTAAAACGAGTCCTATATCGACATAACCTGAAAGGCCGCTCAGCAAGGAAGAAGCCACTGCTCCAAAACCGCCATTAAAAAAGCCAGACTACGGTTTGCAACTGCACATGGAGACAAAGATTGTACTTTATGGAGAAATGTCCTCTGGTCTGATTAAACAAAAAATAGAACTGTTTGGCCATAATGACCATCGTTATGTTTGGAGGAAAAAGGGGGAGGCTTGCAAGCCGAAGAACACCATCCCAACCGTGAAGCATGGGGGTGGCAGCATCATGTTGTGGGGTGCTTTGCTGCAGGAGGGACTGGTGCACTTCACAAAATAGATGGCATCTTGAGGGAGGAAAATTATATGGATATATTGAAGCAACATCTCAAGACATCAGTCAGGAAGTTAAAGCTTTGTCGCAAATGCGTCTTCCAAATGGACAATGACCCCAAGTATACTTCCAAAGTTGTGTCAAAATGGCTTAAGGACAACAAAGTCAAGGTATTGGAGTGGCCATCACAAAGCCCTGACCTCAATCCTATAGAGAATTTGTGGGCAGAACTGAAAAAGTGTGTGCGAGCAAGGAGGCCTACAAACCTGAATCGGTTGCACCAGCTCTGTCAGGAGGAATGGGCCAAAATTCACCCAACGTATTGTGGGAAGCTTGTGGAAGGCTACCCGAAACGTTTGACCCAGTTAAACATTTTAAAGGCAATGCTACCAACTACTAATTGAGTGTATGTAACCTTCTGACCCATTGGAAATGTGATGAAAGAAATAAAAGCTGAAATAAATCACTCTCTCTACTATTCTGACATTTCTTTATTCTTTATTCTTAAAATAAAGTGGTGATCCTAACTGACCTTACATTTTTACTAGGATTAAATGTCAGGAATTGTGAAAAACTGAGTTTAAATGTATTTGGCTAAGGTGTATGTAAACTTCTGACTTCAACTGTATATACACTGCTCAAAAAAATAAAGGGAACACTTAAACAACACAATGTAACTCCAACCAGACTGTCCACTTAGGAAGCAACACTGATTGACAATAAATTTCACATGCTGTTGTGCAAATGGAATAGACAAAAGGTGGAAATTATAGGCAATTAGCAAGACACCCCCAATAAAGGAGTGGTTCTGCAGGTGGTGACCACAGACCACTTCTCAGTTCCTATGCTTCCTGGCTGATGTTTTGGTCACTTTTGAATGCTGGCGGTGCTTTCACTCTAGTGGTAGCATGAGACGGAGTCTACAACCCACACAAGTGGTTCAGGTAGTGCAGCTCATCCAGGATGGCACATCAATGCGAGCTGTGGCAAGAAGGTTTGCTGTGTCTGTCAGCGTAGTGTCCAGAGCATGGAGGCGCTACCAGGAGACAGGCCAGTACATCACGAAACGTGGAGGAGGCCGTAGGAGGGCAACAACCCAGCAGCAGGACCGCTACCTACGCCTTTGTGCAAGGAGGAGCACTGCCAGAGCCCTGCAAAATGACCTCCAGCAGGCCACAAATGTGCATGTGTCTGCTCAAACGGTCAGAAACAGACTCCATGAGGGTGGTATGAGGGCCCGACGTCCACAGGTGGGGGTTGTGCTTACAGCCCAACACCGTGCAGGACGTTTGGCATTTGCCAGAGAACACCAAGATTGGCAAATTCGCCACTGGCGCCCTGTGCTCTTCACAGATGAAAGCAGGTTCACACTGAGCACATGAGCACATGTGACAGACGTGACAGAGTCTGGAGACGCCGTGGAGAACGTTCTGCTGCCTGCAACATCCTCCAGCATGACCGGTTTGGCGGTGGGTCAGTCATGGTGTGGGGTGGCATTTCTTTGTGGGGCCGCACAGCCCTCCATGTGCTCGCCAGAGGTAGCCTGACTGCCATTAGGTACCGAGATGAGATCCTCAGACCCCTTGTGAGACCATATGCTGGTGCGGTTGGCCCTGGGTTCCTCCTAATGCAAGACAATGCTAGACCTCATGTGGCTGGAGTGTGTCAGCAGTTTCTGCAAGAGGAAGGCATTGATGCTATGGACTGGCCCGCCCGTTCCCCAGACCTGAATCCAATTGAGCACATCTGGGACATCATGTCTCGCTCCATCCACCAACGCCACGTTGCACCACAGACTGTCCAGGAGTTGGCGGATGCTTTAGTCCAGGTCTGGGAGGAGATCCCTCAGGAGACCATCCGCCACCTCATCAGGAGCATGCCCAGGCGTTGTAGGGAGGTCATACAGGCACGTGGAGACCACACACACTACTGAGCCCCATTTTGACTTGTTTTAAGGACATTACATAAAAGTTGGATCAGCCTGTAGTGTGGTTTTCCGCTTTAATTTTGAGTGTGACTCCAAATCCAGACCTCCATGGGTTGATAAATTATCAATGGAAATCAAATTTTTGTGTGATTTTGTTGTCAGCACATTCAACTATGTAAAGAAAAAAGTATTTAATAAGAATATTTCATTCATTCAGATCTAGGATGTGTTATTTTAGTGTTCCCTTTATTTTTTGAGCAGTGTATATATATATATATATAAAACTGTTTATTTTTTATTTTTATAAATCGGCCGATTAATCTGTATCGGCTTTTTTTGTACTCCAATCATCGGTATCGGCGTTGAAAAATCATAATCGGTCGACCTCTAGTCGAAACCCCCTCGGACGATTACGTCGGCAGACCAGTCGTGATGGATTGGCGGGGCTCCGTGTCGGCAGTAAAAGGATCCAGGCCAATTGGCAAAATATGTATTGTAGCCCAAGAATTGGCTGAATGAATTCTTTGGCTAGCCGGGAGATGGGCCTAGCTCGAGGCTAGCTCCAGGCTAACTGGTGCTTGCTTCGGGACAGAGACGTTAGCCAGGACTAGCCACTCGAATAGCAGCTAGCTAGCTGCGATGATCCTGCGTAAAGGTTCAGAGCTTGCGGTAGGAATCCGGAGATGTGGTAGAGAAAAAGCAGTCCGATATGCTCTGGGTTGATATCGCGCTGTGCAGACTGGCAGGAATTGACCGGGCTGAGGCTGGCTGATGTTATGTTAGGTTGAAGCACCTTTTGGCAGCGATTACAGTCTTGAGTATGACGCTACAAGCTTGGCACGCCTGTATTTGGAGAGTTTCTCCCATTCTTCTCTACAGATCCTCTCAAGGTCTCAGGTTGGATGGGAAGCGTGGCTGCACAGCTATTTTCAGCTCTCCAGAGATGTTCGATCGAGTTCATGTCCAAGCTCTGGCTGGGCCACTCAAGGACCTTCAGAGACTTGTCCTTTAGCCACTCCTGCGTTGTCTTGGCTGTGTGCTTAGGGTCGTTGTCCTGTTGGAATGTGAACCTTCACCCCAGTCTAAGGCCTTGAGCGCTCTAGAGCAGGTTTTCATTCAGTATCTCTCTCTACTTTGCTCCGTTCATCTTTCCCTCGATCCTGACTAGTCTCCCAGTCCCTGCCGCTGAAAAACATCCCACAGCATGATGCTGCCACCACCATGCTTCACCTTGGGGATGGTGCCTGGTTTTCTCCAGATGTGACGCTTGTCATTCAGGCCAAAGAGTTCAATCTTGGTTATATCAGATCAGAGAATCTGGTTTCTCATGGTCAGAGTCGTTTAGATGCCTTTTTACTGAGTGGCTTCCGTCTGGCCACTCTACCATAAAGGCCTGAATGGTGTAGTGCTGCCGAGATAGTTGTCCTTCTGGAAGGTTCTCCCATCTCCACAGAGAAACTCTGGAGCTCTGTCAAAGTGACCATCGGGTTCTTTGTCATCTCCCTGACCAAGGCCCTTCTCCCCCGATTGCTCAGTTTGGCCGGGCGGCCAGCTCTAGGAAGAGTCTTGGTGGCTCCATCATTTTAAGAATGATGGAGGCCACTGTGTTCTTGGGGCCCTTCAATGCTGCAGAAATGTTTTGGTACCCTTACCCAGATCTGTGCCTCGATACAATCCTGTCTCAGACCTCTAAAGACAATTACTTCAACCTCATGGCTTGGTTTTTGCTCTGACATGCACTGTCCGATCAATTTAATTTACCACAGGTGGACTCCAAGTTGTGGAAACATCTCAAGGATGATCTATGGAAACAGGATGACCTGAACTAAATTTTGAGTCGCATAGCAAAGGGTCTGAATACTTATGTAAATAAGGTATTGATGTTTATTTTAATTTTTTTGCGAACATTTCTAAAAACCTATTTTCTCTTTGTCATTATGGAGTATTGTGTGTAGATTGAGGATATTTATTTCATCGATTTTAGAATAAGGCTGTAACGTAACAAAATTTTTAAAAAGTTAAGGGGTCTGAATACTTTTCGAATGCATTGTACACACCAACTTTTATGTATTCCCTCTTTCTAACTCTTTCTCATAAGATTCCTATGATTTTCTTTGTTCTCTCAGCCAATGGCCAAAGACTTGGGTTCATCTCCATGCCTTTGTCTGTCAAAGCCTCTAACACAACCAACTGTGTTACCTAGGCCTCCTGTGCTGAGCTAATGCTATTCTAGCCATGTGGAACTGATGGACTGAATATGAATTTGGCCCAGGCTTTAATTTCCAAGTACCCCATTCGAAGTAGGAGAGAAACTAGCAATGGGGAGCTTACAGAGAACTCTGCATTAATAGGATTTTTTTGTTCACACCTAGGAGTCCTAGCCAACTGTCATCATAAATGGGCGCTATGGTGGGATGTGTGGTGCTGCTGTGTAGACAGGTAGACTGGATTTGTGTTGGTTGCCTGAGCAACCCACAGACGCACCATCCTCCTATTACAGGCCCAGCAGTGGCTGTTATAAATCAACCCCAGCCCACAGGCTATTCATGGAGCCCACAGCATTGTTTTTGACATGATAATCCACCCGTGTCTGATTCAAGAACCAGATCCCTGGAAATTGTGGAGGAAATAGCTTTTGGATGATGAATCTGAGAGGGAGCCCTTGGTCGTTAAACATGATCATAAAGGATTGAAGTACGTGTGTGTGTGTGTGTGTTGGTCAGCAGGTAGTGCGCTCTCCTGTCCTCGAGGTTGGGCAATGGGGTGAAGGCAAGGGGAGCTCTGATATTTCCACCAGATTTAGCTCCTGCTAAGTGCTTGCAAACTGCCCACATTAAACCAGAGGGATGAATTACAACATGTAAAAAAAACATTGTGATACTGTTGATACATCTATACTGTTGACTACCCGATAACAAGTTGCAAGTCTGTTTTTATCCAATGCATGGGGGGACTGCTTACTATTCTTTGTGTCAAGTTATTTGCTTCTACACCTGCATTGCTTGCTGTTTGGGGTTTTAGGCTGGGTTTCTGTACAGCACTTCGAGATATTAGCTGATGTACGAAGGGCTATATAAAATAAACTTGATTTGATTTATTTATCTGCTGCTACTTTGCTCTTCTAGTGATATTCTGGAACGTTTAGCTAATTTTGAATGGGACAACTTCTCTTGCGAGTACTATTGATTTCTCCCTTAATCTCCATTGAAGTTATCCAACAGTCGAACAGTGATAAGGACTAGTGCTATATAAACTCCTGGGAAATGGTGAAGCGAGCGGTTCTTTTCACCTTGTCATGTGACCCATACACTGTCTGGGAATGAAGGCTTAGTTGTGATTGGCTTATGAGAGTTTTACAACTTGATGTAAGAGTATTACATTGCAGCCAACTTACATTTACATTTAAGTCATTTAGCAGACGCTCTTATCCAGAGCGACTTACAAATTGGTGCATTCACCTTATGATATCCAGTGGAACAACCACTTTACAATAGTGCATCTAACTCTTTTAAGGGGGGGGGGGGTTAGAAGGATTACTTTATCCTATCCTAGGTATTCCTTAAAGAGGTGGGGTTTCAGGTGTCTCCGGAAGGTGGTGATTGACTCCGCTGACCTGGCGTCGTGAGGGAGTTTGTTCCACCATTGGGGTGCCAGAGCAGCGAACAGTTTTGACTGGGCTGAGCGGGAACTGTACTTCCTCAGAGGTAGGGAGGCGAGCAGGCCAGAGGTGGATGAACGCAGTGCCCTTGTTTGGGTGTAGGGCCTGATCAGAGCCTGAAGGTACGGAGGTGCCGTTCCCCTCACAGCTCCGTAGGCAAGCACCATGGTCTTGTAGCGGATGCGAGCTTCAACTGGAAGCCAGTGGAGAGAGCGGAGGAGCGGGGTGACGTGAGAGAACTTGGGAAAGTTGAACACCAGACGGGCTGCGGCGTTCTGGATGAGTTGTAGGGGTTTAATGGCACAGGCAGGGAGCCCAGCCAACAGCGAGTTGCAGTAATCCAGACGGGAGATGACAAGTGCCTGGATTAGGACCTGCGCCGCTTCCTGCGTGAGGCAGGGTCGTACTCTGCGAATGTTGTAGAGCATGAACCTACAGGAACGGGTCACCGCCTTGATGTTGGTTGAGAACGACAGGGTGTTGTCCAGGATCACGCCAAGGTTCTTAGCACTCTGGGAGGAGGACACAATGGAGTTGTCAACCGTGATGGCGAGATCATGGAACGGGCAGTCCTTCCCCGGGAGGAAGAGCAGCTCCGTCTTGCCGAGGTTCAGCTTGAGGTGGTGATCCGTCATCCACACTGATATGTCTGCCAGACATGCAGAGATGCGATTCACCACCTGGTTATCAGAGGGGGGAAAGGAGAAGATTAATTGTGTGTCGTCTGCATAGCAATGATAGGAGAGACCATGTGAGGATATGACAGAGCCAAGTGACTTGGTGTATAGCGAGAATAGGAGAGGGCCTAGAACAGAGCCCTGGGGGACACCAGTGGTGAGAGCACGTGGTGCGGAGACAGATTCTCGCCACGCCACCTGGTAGGAGCGACCTGTCAGGTAGGACGCAATCCAAGCGTGGGCCGCGCCGGAGATGCCCAGCTCGGAGAGGGTGGAGAGGAGGATCTGATGGTTCACAGTATCAAAGGCAGCCGATAGGTCTAGAAGGATGAGAGCAGAGGAGAGAGAGTTAGCTTTAGCAGTGCGGAGCGCCTCCGTGACACAGAGAAGAGCAGTCTCAGTTGAATGACTAGTCTTGAAACCTGACTGATTTGGATCAAGAAGGTCATTCTGAGAGAGATAGCAGGAGAGCTGGCCAAGGACGGCACGTTCAAGAGTTTTGGAGAGAAAAGAAAGAAGGGATACTGGTCTGTAGTTGTTGACATCGGAGGGATCGAGTGTTTTTTTTCAATTTCATGCTTGAAACTCGCTGAAATTGGTTCCTATCCTCTAGTTTAAGCAGTACTGCAAAAAAATTCACTAACAGAGTGCATTAAACACGATTTAGAGCTTGTTTAAGGAAAAGTGTTTTTTTTCAATTTCATGCTTGAAACTCGCTGAAATTGGTTCCTATCCTCTAGTTTAAGCAGTACTGCAAAAAAATTCACTAACAGAGTGCATTAAACACGATTTAGAGCTTGTTTAAGGAAAAGTGTTTTTTTTCAATTTCATGCTTGAAACTCGCTGAAATTGGTTCCTATCCTCTAGTTTAAGCAGTACTGCAAAAAAATTCACTAACAGAGTGCATTAAACACGATTTAGAGCTTGTTTAAGGAAAAGTGTTTTTTTTCAACTTCCACTGCAATAGTGGTACTTAGAGTCAGTTTTTTATTTTGAGTGTCATTGGCTCAGGACAATGTGGGATTTTGTGTTGTGGCTCTGAGTTGGTCAGACAGGGGGACAGACTTCGGTCCAGAGGGGCACGCCAGCCAGCTGGCACTGTTTGATGACACGTTCAACGGAGTGAGGCAGAATGAACTGGAGCTTGGTACCTCCAATTGGATTCCTTCTTCAACCATGTGACACACAGTCTCAGTAATTCCATTGGCTGTGTTGTTCTTATTAGTTTGTGCTGGATTTCAACGATTAGCCTGTCACAGGGGCCAAGAGATTGAAATCCTATCCACATGTAGACCTTTCACTTGGACCGACCTGTCCTCAAATGCCATTCAATTCCAGAGACAAAGGGGACAATATTTATGTTAGAGTCCAATGCAACAATTGCAGAACTGTAAGTTTATGCTCTATTTTTACTTACCATTGCCTTTAAAAATGTAATGGCATAGTAGCTACAGCTATAAATACTATGGGGGAACTTAATAATGACAGCTTTTAATGTGCTGCTGGGCTCCTAATCAGAGCTTCAGATAACCTAACCCAATCAAAGTCGCCATGCCTTCCGCTACTAACTTGTTCCTTGCGTGTCAGATTATTCAGTCAGTCCTTCCGCTGATCAAGTTTTCCAATGAAACACACTATTGAGAGATAATTAGCTCGTCAAATCCAGTTTGTAGGGTTGGGCGGTATAGGCGAATATATTGATAAGTCACCTTGTCCCAAAGAGATTTACATGGTTATCAAAACGTCACACCAGGGTAAGCCTACACGAAACACAGCCCTTATTTTAAGTGTTTCTAAAATCCCCTATGGGAAAAATGAATGGTGGAAAAAGGATTGGAACCGTTTCCCTGTTTGACCTCTAGGTTTTATGGGTATTATGACTCATACTGTGGTACTCTATGGAGACGCACTTTCTATGAATTCTTATTTCTATGCTGGTTTCCTCTGGACAAACAAAAAACGGATGTCCTTGTTTTTGAAAGAAAATTTTAAAAAAAATTGTCAATTTAAAATAACATCAAATTGATCAACATTAATGTTGTAAATGACTACTGTAGCTGGAAACGGCTTTTTAACTTTAAAAAAAATGGAATATCTACATAGGCGTACAGAGGCCCATTATCAGCAACCATCACTCCTGTGTTCCAATGGCACGTTGTGTTAGCTAATCCAAGGTTTTTAATTTTAAAAGGCTAGTGATGGTTGCTGATAATGTGCCTATGTAGATATTCCATAAAAAATCTGCCGTTTCCAGCTACAATAGTCATTTACAACATTAACGATGTCTACACTGTATTTCTGATCAATTTGATGTTATTTTAATGGACAAAAAAGTTGCTTTTCTTTCAAAAACAAGGACATTTCTAAGTGACCCCAAACTTTTGACCGGTAGTGTGTGTGTGTGTGTGTGTGTGTGTGTGTGTGTGTGTGTGTGTGTGTGTGTGTGTGTGTGTGTGTGTGTGTGTGTGTGTGTGTGTGTGTGTGTGTGTGTGTGTGTGTGTGTGTGTGTGTGTGTGTGTGTATATATATATATATATATATATATATATATATATATTACAAATCCATACTTGGAGTCAAGTATTGATATATCGTCCAGAAATTATATTGCGATATGTAACTGTATCGATTCAGCGTGGAACAATGAGCTGCATTCAATACTCCTAACCCATGGCACTGTGCATTCCCATGACCATGATGATGACTCCACTATCTAAATTGGACACGCACATTTCCATCTAAAAAGGCTTACGTAGTCTATTCCTTTATGGCATCCACTACACATCATGCCTATGCTTATGAGACACATTGTGAGATAAACCTGTTGTTTGGGCTGCTGGGATGCTTGGAGTTCTGCACAGACATCTGTGTGTACAGTGAACTCTGGCTATTTGTTTTAGAGGGTCTCAGAAAGCCTGCTGTGTTTCAGAAAGGCGTCACAGAAGTATCTGTCTGTGTGTAGATGTCTTCCATCAGAGTGGTAGAATAGTTGCTATGGGATGTGTGGGGCCAGTGAGCATATTGTGATAGGAAGGACTAATGGCAGACTTTTGTATGTTCTTTTTAGACCATTTCTTAACCAAGGCTTCCTCCCATGTATAAAATGAAATGTTCAGCTGCCAGTCTATCCTTTCAGTAAATCAACTCTTGGATTTAGGCTACTCCTGCGCTACTCTAAGTAAGTGTAAATAAATAAAAAAAAGCTGAAGAAAATAGTGCTGATATAGTAGACTCTGTGTCTGGTTTGGATGATACATTTTGACTTGTGCATATTTGGCTAGAATGTTTTGATTTGTTGAGAGGACACATTATCGTGCTTAATAACATTTTGAAGGTTGTCTTGTGGCTTTATTTGTTACTATGGAATGCTGAAACTGGATAGGCTAGACTTTGGTTTGGTTTAATGGTAGGAGTTATAACCGCTCGTATTCCTATTGTTGCTTACACATGCTGCATCTTTTTTTAAATTTAACAAACTATTTTCCTGGTAAACAAGAACTTGGTTTGTATCTTTCGGTTACAAATGTAGTAGGTAGGAATTGTTGTATGTCTGAAATGTAATGTTGGTTACATGCTCATCTGTATATTTGGTCAGAATAAGAAAGTAGCCTAATTAGGGCTGTGACGTTACCAGTATCGCAATATTTTTTTCCCACAGCAAAAAAATGTAAACACGAAGCGGCCCAAACTCTTCGGTCCTTTCAAAACCTGCTGTATGTAAAATATTGTGAGATATACAGTACCAGTCAAAAGTTTGGACACAGCTACTCATTCAAGGGTTTTTCTTTATTTTTACTATTTTCTACATTGTAGAATAATAGTGAAGACATCAAAACTATGAAATAACACATATGGAATCATGTAGTAATCAAATAAATGTTAAACAAAATATATTTGAGATTCTTCAAAGTAGCCTCCCTTTGTCTTGATGACATCTTTGCACACTCTTGACATTCTCTCAACCAGCTTCACCTGGAATGCTTCTCCAACAGTCTTGAAGGAGTTCCCACATATGCTGAGCACTTGTTGGCTGCTTTTCCTTCACTCTGCGGTCCAACTCATCCCAAACCATCTCAATTGGGTTGAGGTCGGGTGATTGTGGAGACCAGGTCATCTGATGCAGTACTCATCACTCTCCTTGGTCAAATAGCCCTTACACTGCCTGGAGGTGTGTTGGGTCATTGTCCTGTTGAAAAAGAAATGATAGTCCCACTATGCGCAAACCAGATCAGATTGCGTATCGCTGCAGAATGCTGAGATCATCCGTTCACCTACTCTGCGTCTCATAAAGACACGGAGGTTGGAACCAGAAATCGCACATTTCCACCGGTCTAATGTCCATTGCTTGTTTTTTTTGGCCCAAGCAAGTCTCTTCTTGTTGCTGTCCTTTAGTAGTGGTTTCTTTGCAGCAATTCGACCATGAAGGCCTGATTCCCGCAGTCTCCTCTGAACAGTTGATGTTGATGTGTCTGTTTTTGAATTTATTTTTATTTAACCTTTATTTAACTAGGCAAGTCAGTTAAGAACAAATGTGTGTATGTGATAAAACGCACATCACGACATAAAGAGAGACCTAAGACAACAACATAGCAAGACAACAACATAGCAAGGCAGCAACACACGACAGCACAGCATGGTAGCAACACAACATGGCAGCAGCACAAAACATGGTACAAACATTATTGGTCACAGACAACAGCACAAAGGGCAAGAAGATAGAGCCAACAATACATCACGCAAAGCAGCCACAACTGTTACATAAACTATGTGAAGCATTCATTTGGGCTGCAATTTATGAGGCTGGTAACTGTAATGAACTTATCCTCTGCAGCATAGGTAACTCTCTCTTCCTTTCCTGTGGCGGTCCTCATGAGAGCCAGTTTTATCATAGCGCTTGATGGGTTTTGCGACTGCACTTGAAGAAACATTAAAAGTTCTTGACATTTTCTGGATTGACTGACATTCATGTCTTAAAGTAATGATGGACTGTCGTTTCTCTTTGCTTATTTGAGCTGTTCTTGCCATAATATGGACTTAGCCCTATTTGGTAAAAAAACATCTTCTGTATACTACCCCTTCCTTGTCACAACACAACTGATTGGCTCAAACGCATTAAGAAGGAAAGAAATTCCACAAATGAACTTAACAAGGCACACCTGTTAATTGAAATGCATTCCAGGTGACTACCTCATGAAGCTGGTTGAGGGGATGCCAAGAGTGTGCAAAGCTGTCATCAAGACAAAGGGTGGCTCCCTTTGAAGAATCTCAAATATAAAATATATTTTGATTTAACACTTTTTTGGTTACTACATAATTCCATATGTGTTATTTCATAGTTGTGATGTCTTCACTATTATTCTACAACCCTACCTTAGACAGGTAAGCTAGCTAGACAGGACATTGTTTTGTTACTGGCAGGATGGTGAACTTGTGGACTGAATTTCAGTTGGAGATGTAATGTACAATGTTGGATAATATCACAATGTGGCGTTTTGTTAATCTTTTTGGGATAATTGGCAAAAAACTGCATGTCGAATTCATTCTCCTGAACTTTCTCTTGTATATTGTTACTTTATGAAGACTAGCCTGATTTATTTATGAAAATGTCTGTTTTCAGAACCCGTGACACATTTTGACTTAAGAGCTGGTTCCTGCAGTACTTCAGGACAATGACGGCCATCAATGCTCCACAGGACAAGTGAGTGCAGTGACTTTGCATTTTCTGCTTCTGCCTGCAATCATTTAATGCTATATGGATATATTTGATGGATACAATTGGTAAAGGCTACATATTAACATTTCTGGTGTGTGAATGTGTATTTGTCAGGTATAATGCGGTGTGGATAATTTTCTTCATCCTTGGCTTGGGAACCCTCCTGCCATGGAACTTCTTCATGACTGCAACCATGGTAACTGTTCTGCATTCTTCACAACTGCTTGATTATAATAACCATGAGAAATCAGACTTACACGGAACCCAAACCGGCTGCGCGCATGCGACATCATGCATACATTTATTTTGTCCCGCTACAACAAACGCGATCACAACACGCAGGTTAGTTAGCTAGTTAGCTTGCACTTGCTAGCTAATTTGTACTAATTTGTCCTGGGATATAAACATTAGGTTGTTATTTTACCTGAAATGCACAAGGTCCTCCATTCCGACAATTAATCCACTCATAAAACGGTCAACCGAATCCTTTCTAGTCATCTGTCCTCCTTCCAGGCTTTTTCATCTTTGAACTTATATGGTGATTGGCATCTAAACTTTCATAGTATTACCACAACAACCGGCAACACAATTCGTATTTCAATCACCCACGTGGGTATAACCAAGATGGCACGTGGGTACCTGCTTCTATAAACCAATGAGGAGATGGGAGAGGCAGGACTTGCAGCGCGATCTGCGTCAGAAATAGGAATGACTTCTATTTTAGCCCTTGGCAACGCAGACGCTCGTTGACGCACGTGAAATAATTGAATAACATAGATTCATACATTTATTTTTGCAACAGTTGCAGCAGTGTGGTCAGCCTATAAGAGCTGAAGTAGTAGAACAATAATATGGGCACACACTCATTTCCTATGTCTCTAAGTGGTAGTACAACTGGTCTTTGAAAATGCGACGACTCTAACAAAAGGGTAATTTTAATGCTTCTGGAGCTGCCTCGAGGGAGGATGTTTCATTGAGACCACTTTTGTCAACAGTTAGAAGCCACCTGGTTTATCAAACTTTTGGCCAGGTGTGTTGCCATGCCAATATATCCCCGCCCTCGGCAGCAGGCTAGCATTATGAAAACATTAGAGATGTAACGATTCACTGATACACATCCAAATACGCACCCCAAACTGAAACAAATGCAGCATGCATCGGTCAGAAAGTCAACTCAAATGTTACGAATCGCCAAATCACTAATTATTTTTGCTCATATTACTTTCTTTCTACTTTCCGAGACACTCTCTCCATAGTATTTCACTGACTCGTTTCACACTAAATCATATCGTTCCTGTATTGCATCAGAGCCCATATAGTTTCAAGTTTCGTATCTAGATACATATTGAATTGTCTTGAAAGGGAAAGATGCACATCCCGAGAAATCATTGACTCTCGTAAGCTTTGGTCATGAACCCCAAGTCTTTCGCTCCTCCACCCTGCTGCTTCCCTTTAGTACTTCACCAGCCGACTGAAGGACGCGGCCGTCGAAGGCTCAGTGAATCTGACGGCCAACGCCACGGTAGTGGAGGCAGACACGAGGAACATCCTGGAGTCCAAGTTCAACAATGTGATGACCCTGTGTGCCATGGTGCCCCTGCTCATCTTCACCTGCCTTAACTCCTTCATCCACCAGAGGTATAGTTAGAACTAATGGTAACTTTTCTACTGCAGGAATTGGTATTAAGGTTGCCCTATTCCCTGGGGCAATTGAACTGAGCAGTTTTTTATTTTACCTTTTATTTAACTAGGCAAGTCAGTTAAGAACAAATTCTTATTTTCAATGACGGCCTAGGAACAGTGGGTTAACTGCCTTGTTCAGGGGCAGAACGACAGACCTCGTCAGCTCAGGGATTCGAACTTGCAACCTTTTGGTTACTAGTCCAATGCTCCAACCACTAGGCTACCCTGCCGCCAGTTGCACAAGTTGAGCCTGCTCTGAGGTTGCACCGTTACTCCCAATTGTTAAATCAAATTTATTTATAAAGCCCTTTTTACATCAGCAGATGTCACATAGTGCTATGCAGAGACCCAGCCTAAACCCCCAAACAGCAAGCAATACAGATGTAGAAGCACGGTGGCTAGGAGAAACTTCCTATATAGAGACAGGAACCTAGGAAGAAACCTAGAGAGGAACCAGGCTCTGAGGGGTGGCCAGTCCTCCTCTGGCTGTGCCGGGTGGAGATTATAAGAGTACATGGCCATTTAAAGCCAGATTGTTCTTCAAGGTGGTTTAAGTGGAAGATGGACAATTTATTGGCGGGCGGGCAAGTTGAGCCTGCTCTGAGAATGTATTTTACTGATAACAACCAAAATACAAAGAATTCCAGTAGTGATCTTCCTGGTTCCTCCCCTATGTGTAGGTGAAAGGCAGGCCATACACTTCTGCATGTAAATAGCTGATTAGCATAACCAATTAGCATTTTGGGGAAGGTGATGATCATCTTTGGGAAGACAAAAAATATTCCTGACTTGTCTGATGGTGAAGCACTTTTCAGACTTGAATGTCGATCCCTTTACTGTGACCTCGAGGAGACCCTGGACTCAAACTCCAAACCACACCTCATTCCTCTTAAAAGCACCTTGAATTGATACCTCACTCTTATCCTCAAACATTGCCTGTTCACATGCCCCCCTAACCTCGCTCCATACATGTTCCTCAGTTTCCCCTAAGCTACCCTGAATGGTACCTTTCATGTAAACCTAAGTTATCTCTGCCTACCTAAACCTCACTCTGTGAACCCCATCAGTTGTTTCCATAGGACATTGGTATGTGGACTTTAATTATAGTTGGATATAGAGAGATCCAGCAAGGGCTCGTCTATCAATGACCCCCACTCCTGTCTAAACAGTCCTATGAATATCTCCTTCTGTTTTTCTCCCCTTTTCCCCTCACCTGTCCCCCAGGATCCCTCAGAATTGCCGTATCGCCGGCTCCCTGTCTGTGATCCTGTTGGTGTTCCTGTTGACGGCGGTGCTGGTCAAAGTGGACATGAGCCCTCTCCCCTTCTTCTGTCTCACCATGATCAAAATTATCTGCATCAATTGTAAGTGGACCCCACCCAAACTACTAGACTCCTACCTAACATACCAAGCTCACACAGTTCAACTCACTCACCTTCACACCATCTGCTATGGAGTTGTCTTGTTTAAAGTGGGATGTTAAACAGCAGGGATACGCTCTCCTGTTGGTTTGATCCTGGCCCCCTGATGCCTGATGAGGACCAGCTTCTCTGACGGTCCAGGTTCCACTAGAGGGGAGGAGAGGGTGACCCAGTTGGAACACTTTGATGTTGACATCCACACTCTCCCTGTAAAGACTTCCTGTCTGTCTATACTAGGAAGACTGGTGAATTAAATCATGTTTATTATGTGAAACAACCCCTGTGGTGATCTCATTGGTTTTGCTTTATTTTTCTTGTGTTGCTGATATAAACCTCTTGCCCTCTCCTTTGCTTTTACATGTATTACTCCCTCCTATATCCAACATCTGCAATGACTCATTCCCTCTCTACTTTGACTTAATTACATTTTTTCTCTCCCCAGCGTTTGGGGCAGTGCTGCAGGGCAGTTTGTTTGGCCTGGCTGGGATGCTGCCGGCCTCCTACACTGCACCTATCATGAGTGGACAGGGCCTCGCCGGGACCTTCGCTGCCTTCTCTATGATCTGTGCCCTGGCCAGTACGTCTGACACACACTCAAAACACACACATCACTGCTCTCAACACTTTCCATACCACTCCCACTCCCACCAGGTCCATAACTCATATCCCAGGATGAGAATAGTAAGCACTTCCAGGTCATAACCCTGTATTCTCTCTGTGTGTGTTTAGGTGGCTCGGCCCTACAGGACAGTGCCTTTGGCTACTTCATCACAGCGTGCGTGGTCGTCTTCCTGGCCATCCTGTCCTACTTCGCTCTGCCCAGAATGGTGAGACCTCAACTAACACTATTGACCCCTACTAGTGTGTTCTGCCTAATGGAATGCTCTGACCTCAAAATGCTAGTTCACTCTGTCAGACAAGTTGTCATTGGCTCAACAATGTTATCTGAGGGAAGCATTTAGTAGTGTGTAGCATTGTATAGCCTCCCTGGTCTGTATCCATAATGTGTCCTTACATGCAGCTATATAGAGAGATGCAGTAACCTGATAATAGTATGTTGGGGTGTTAACCCCCATGTCCTGGCTAAATTCCCAATCTGGCCCTCATACCGTCATGGACACCTGATCCCCAGCTTCCACTTGGCTTCATTCATCCCCTCTCCTCCCCCCTGTAACTCATCCCCAGGTCGTGGCTGTAAAAGCGAATAGTTCTCAGTCAACTTAGCTGGTAAAGTAAGGGTAAGTAAAACATGTAGGTTGGCAAAGGTGCTGATTTTTGTTAATTTCTCTCCCAACCTCGCAGGAGTTTTTCCAGTACTACCTGGAAAGTAATGGATCCAGGCCAGCCGGCGGAGATGAAGAGAACAAGATGGACCTTTTGAAAAAAGGTGCAGATGGAATGTAACGTTGAGAAATGTTTCTCATTTGCTGTCTAGTAGTGTACTCTGACTCTGCCCAGGGCTCACTGGGTTTATACTACAATACATCATTTGCTTGTTTATCTATGCTCTTTGATCTAATTCTCAGTGCTTTTCTTCCAAGTTGTGCATTTCTCTTGCATCTCTATCTGTGTAAAGCTAACAGCAAAAGGGGATGTTGTGTGACAGACAGCCCAGCACAGAAGAGGCCGGTGGTCAGTCTGACAGAGGAGGAAACCAGGTCCACCATATCTGTGTTTGCCATCTTTAAACGGGTAAGGTAGCGGCACAAAGATGATATAAACAAAGTAGTCCTCCCAAGTGAGGGAATTGGTGGTGGGGCCTAAAACCCCCTACCGATGTCCTGATGTTGTGGTCTCCTGTAGATCTGGGTAATGGCCCTTTCTGTGTGCTTCGTGTTCACCATCACCATCGGAACATTCCCTGCAGTCACAGTTGACGTCAGGTCCACTGTGGCCGATGGGGGAGCCTGGGGTGAGTGTCTTAAGGGAAAGTCTTTATTGACTGTGTTTTGCTGTATTAATGGCTTGTGAAAAGCCAGAGACTAGCATACTGGCTCATAGCAATAATCCTCTCAAAACTGGCAAGAACAATGCCGAACATCTGCCTTTGCGATTTTGCTGTAATGGGTTCCAGTATTGATTTAAGAGCCTGTGAGAACTATAGTCTTATTCGCCATGCGGCTGCTGCTGTTCCTTTGTCTCCACAGATAAATACTTCATCCCTGTGTCGTGTTTCCTGCTCTTCAACGTGATGGACTGGGCAGGCAGAAGTCTGACGGCCGTGTGTATGTGGGTGAGTCTGAAGCCCTGAGCACTTTGCACTAACACTGGCTCAAACCGACAAAGGTTTGTTGGTGTAGATTCCCACCTAACATCTGTGCTCCCCTGAAATGGTTTCCCCTGGCCTGAGCAATTGTTCCCCTTGGCCGACTTCTTTGCCGTTTCACTGGATGTGGAGTTGATCAGAATGTCTTGGCGTCTCATCACTCTGAAAGGGGAGACAATTAGACTGACGACTCCCATGACAACAGTATCATACATGATGACACAACAAATTAATTTCTGGCTTTTGTTTAAAAATACCATCTCAAATGTGTTAAATCTAAATATTTAGCCCAAATCTGATCTGGATTACTGCCTGATGATGTCATAATGTCATGGGGTTGTAACCCTCTCCACAGTTGAAAACATATTGCCGAGACATCAATCGTTCTGAATTCTCTGGAAAATCTGGAGCAGAACACTTTGATGTGTAGGCCAGTGGTTTGTATTGGAAAAAAGCCCTTGTGTTTTTAGGACGAAGAGGTTGTGTGACTGCTGAAAGAAGTGTGTTTGGAGGGGTAGGTGAGGAGTGGCTCATGGTGACACTGAAGACCCCCTATTGATTTGGACTAGTTTCCTGTTGTAAATAGATCACATGACTGGGGCTGTAACAGCTCCCAGTTCTGGAGTGTGCGATTCACTGGCTGAGAAGTTGCCATAGAGATATACAAGTAACTGTCAAAATAAAGGAAACACTGACATAGTGTCTTAATAGGGCGTTGGGCCACCACGAGCCAGAACAGCTTCAATGCGCCTTGTTATAGGTTCTACAAGTGTCTGGAACTCTCTTCCACAATAAATTTCATAATTTGGTGGTGGTTGATGGTGGTGGAAAACGCTGTCTCAGGGGCCGCTCCAGATTTTCTCATAAGTGTCCAATTGGATTGCGATCTGGTGAGTGACACACACACACACACTTTAAATGCCCTATGCTTCTTTGAGACCCCTCTTTTGACATCACCGAGATCTCTTCTAGCCATGGTAGCCAAAATAATGGGGAACTGGGCATTTTTATACATAATGTTAATTGCTTAATTAACTCAGGAACCATACCTGTGTGGAAGCACCTGCTTTCAATATACATTAAACAAAAATATAAATGCAACATGTATAGTGTTGGTCCCACGTTTCATGAGCTGAAATAAAAGATCCCCAAAATTGTTCATGTTATTTTATGGACAGTCATGCTACGGACAACGAACACAATTGCATTTTATCGATGGCAATTTGAATGTACTGAAATACCCTGACGAGAACCTTATTTTTGGGGGGGGGGGTCTGTGATCAACAGATCTGTATCCCAGTCATGTGAAATCCATAGATTAGGGCCTAATGAATTTCCTCTCATGAACTGTAACTCAGTAAAATCTTTGAAATTGTTGTGTTTTATATTTTTGTTCAGCATACTTTGTATCCCTCATTTACTCAAGTGTTTCCTTTATTTTGGCACTTACCCGTAGATGGTGTTATATTTCATTCTGTGGGTTTCTATTTAATTCTACCTCAGCTCCCCCCCTTCCACCTCAACCCTATGATTACTGTATAATATAATGATGGGCTGAGTACACAGAGCACTGTTACCTTACAGTACATTCAGTTGGATAGAGGTTCATTCCTTAAATTCTGATTAAGTGTACATTTGCATTGCGATCCATTTCTATTAAAGGAAATTGCTTTAATTCACTACAAGTTGGCTACCCTCATAAAGTCCGCAGAAAACGTGGACGGAATCACAGAATCCCGACATTAAAATGAACAAAAACTTTTTTTATTTTATTGAACTCAGTAGGAAATCAAATAAATGTATTGAACTTATTTGAAAATGTATTAATTTGCCCAAGTTAATAATAAGATATTAACAAAATGCATCAGTAATTCGTATTTTCCTGCAACTTTCTGAACCGGCACAGGAATACCCGTCTGTGTGTGCGCGGTGCGGGCTTATGTCTACACTTTGTCGAGCCGTTAGTGATGGTGCTAATGATAACCTTTATTCTGGTAGAGATGGAAAGGCTTTCCCAAAAACCTGAATTAAATGTTAACTACACAGTAGCCTATGCCTGCCTGGCAGAGTATCATGATTATTTACGTCAATCAAGTAAGTGGCTTTGTTTTGCAAACTCTGCAATCACATGAGCGCTACAGAAACATTGCTAACCAAACAGTCTCTTGCTGGGGCAGGGTTGAGTTAAAGGGTAACTAAACCCCAAAATGACTTTCTTACATTTCTTCCAGACCTCAAAATTTGTCTCCTGATATGGTTGTGGACCTGGATTTTTTTTATTAAAGAAGTGTGATTTTGAGAGCAAGAAACTTGGAAAAACAAAATTGAATTTTGGGGTGGAAAACTAAACAACAACAATGTTTTAATTGATTTCCTAGGGCCTTACCAATTGAAATAATCAAATCCAATGCCATTAAGCTTGGCCAGGGGTGGTATAGTTTAATTATTTCACTGAGAAAATGTTTAGGTATCTCATTATACAGCACTGCATTTTATTAGCTTAGCTCCGTGGTGAAGCGTATAGTAGGCCCTATATTATGTAACTGATTTTATTTGCTAGTTGAGAAGATCAGATAATTTCTCTTGTTTTCTCTGAATTATGTTACTCATGGTTTCATTTGAAAGTCATTGCAGAATTTTGTGAGTTCACTGGCTCCTTGTCTAAGCTCTTTATTGGAATCTGTGTGGGTTAATATATGATATATAATGGTGGAGTGGATCTGTATTATAATGTTGACGTGTACTGAGAAGTCCTCTTTTGTCCCTTCAGCCCGGTAAGGACAGCATCATCCTGCCAGTCATGGTGGGTCTCCGTGTGGTCTTCGTGCCTCTCTTCATGCTGTGTAACGTCCAGCCCAGGAACTACCTGCCCGTGCCGTTCGCCCACGACGCCTGGTACATCCTCTTCATGATCTTCTTCTCCTTCAGCAATGGCTACCTGGCCAGCCTCTGCATGTGCTTCGGACCAAAGTAAGGCCATCGCCAGCGGCAAATACGGCATAGTTCTCAACCCCCTGGTTCCTCAAATTGAAAGCTGACAGTAATTGTAGTCAGTTCTCAAGCGGTACGCCATAGAAGGGAACCATAGCTTGCCGGTTCCTGCAAACACATGTTGAGAAACACTGTACTACCACAGGCTACTCACGACAAAGACATTGCACTGTTTCATCAAGGTGTGTACAGTCCTATTTTCTCCTCCTAGTCATGTTGTTTTGTCCCTCCTGTGTTTCCATACAGGAAAGTGGCACAACACGAAGCGGAGACAGCCGGCGCCATCATGGCCTTCTTCCTGTCTCTGGGTTTGGCTCTGGGAGCAGCCCTGTCCTTCGTCTTCAGAATCATTATCTAGACCCGAAACACCCCCTTCTAACCAACCTGCCTTGGAGGAGGTGATGAACTTTTCTCTGTTAATTGTTTTGTTATTCTCACACGGGAGCAACGCTAGAACACTCGGAAGCAGCCAGCCTCAGTCTGTGCTTCCCCTCCTGCCACTGACTGATGATACGCTTTCATTATGAAAGAATGCAAAGTTAATCTAGTTCAGCTGCCTATGTTACTGCTCTCATATCTTGTTCTAGTTGCCAATATCTATAATGTCTCTCTCATCCTCCAAGAACCATGGTGGAAAACAGGAGCTCTCCACTCAAGGGATTATTTCAGTTTATTGATCAAAATGCAGCTATGAGTCATAAATTGTATGAGCCATTTATATGGATTGTGAAACTACCCGACTTATGTCTTGGTGTGTGTTATCATTGAATTGTATGGGCATTCTAGTTTTAGAATGTTTTAAATCTCAATTTTACCAGCCTACGTCAGTGTGTAAATGCTCATTGTGGTATAGCCATGACATGTAAAGGTATTTGAATATCTTTACCACAGTGACATGTAGCTATTAATTACATGTGTTGTGCCAACGAACGGTGAGGGTAGGAGTTTGTAAACTCACCTCATTTGTTCTGCCAGTTTGTGCCATTTTTGGGAGTTTTATCATCAAAACATTTTGTACCAGATCTAGTTTTGAGTGCCATATTTTAAAACCGGATTGGCACAAGTTAAGTTCGCCTGGTTCGTATCAATCAGGTTGTTTTTATGAAAAAATAAAATAAAATGCAACGTGCCGAGGGCTTTAAAGTACGACTAAATATTTTGCTGTGCGAGCTTTTTAATTAGGGAGCACCATGGCAACAAACATCTGTGTGTGTGTTCATAATTGTAATAAGGCTTTGCTGTACCGTTGTTTCCCAAGCGCATAATCGTTAACGTCATGCTTGCACCATTACTACAGCGAAAACTGCTAGTTTCTAGCCCAAACAGTTCGAAAGATCTTTGACCCATATTACTGGTGGAAAGTTTTATCTTCCTGTAAAGGATTGGGGGGCTGCATTTTACATTCATAAACTGCTCTAAAACTCTTTGTGGGCCGTGTACCATTTGTTTTACATTTTGTTCAGTTATGGTTGTTACCTCATTAGCCAGCTAGCCAGCCAACAACCTGGTAACTTCACCAGTATAGCCAAACATTTGGGGGCATCGAAAGGATAGCTTTTTCAGGAGTTCAATGATCATAGCAAAGAATGAATGGCCGATCTCTTACACCTCATCACAAACTTGACGTTTCTAAAGAGACTGTGTACAATTTAATGTAATTCATCTCAATAGGAAAATGGTGCTTTTACATACTGTAGAAGCCTCTTTCCACAAATGACTTTTACATTTCAATGAACAGATGTATTTATAGGGTTACATACTGGGCACTAGGTAGCCTAGCTGTTTAGATCGTTCGGCCAAAACCAAAAGGTTGCTAGTTCGAGTCCCTGAGACTATAAGTGAAATCTGTCTGTGCCCTTAAAGGAGCAATTATGGTTAAGTGCCTTGCTTAAGTCACTCTGGATAAGAGCTTCTGCTAAATTAAAGGTCAATGTGCTTCAGACTTGGCAAGAATTCATATTGGCTAGATCTCAAATTATATATAGAAATGTTCTGGTGCGCCTAACTTTAAGTTGGGAGCACCAGTGCTACTGATGAATGTTATTTGTGAGCCCTGAATGTGCCTTTTTAAAGTTGCAATTGACTTATTTTTTATTACCCATTCTCCAATATGCATCCTATTAACAGCCATTTGCATCCCAACAGCACAATGTGTCTTCTCATCCTGATTTGGAATGAAATTGCAACAATTTTGACTTCTTTTTAAGCTTTGTTATATAAAACTGTCCAGTCTTCTGAATTTGTATACAAAATAACCTTGTAGAGCAGTTGTTGTATTTTGGGGCAGCCGAGTGGCACAGCACCTCAGTGTTAGGTGTCACTACAGACCGTGGTTCGATTCCAGGCTGTAACACAACCGGCTGTGATTGGGAGTCCCATAGGGCGGCGCACAATTGACCGTCATTGTAAATTTATTCTTAACCGACTTGCCTAGTTAAATAAAAATTAATACATTTTAAATGGCAGAATAGTTGTGGTCTGATAAGAGCTGACTTAGTCAGTTGCTGCTGCTGCAAAGGGCAATCTTAATCATCTCCGCTCCGTTAGAGGATGTGTGACAATCCTACCGTCAGCCTGGACAAGGACATCCCTTTTCAGGGTCTTGGGATAACACTCTCTGGCTACTCTTACTGCATACACACACCCGTTTCATACAAGATCGTGGTAGTTAAAGAACCATGCACTGAAACGGACACCGGCAATTAATGTATTGGGGGAGGGGTCTATCTCCACAGACAAACCCTAACTGGTTTATGATGCCATGTGTCCAGTAAGCTGGGAAGACAAACAGTTATGGTGGTTATCATTACAACAAATCTGACTTTGATAACTTAAGTCACACAATATCAAATTGAATGCAAGCTCGTTATTTCCTCACGCTTTGTGTTGAATACTGCGGGAGCAAGCCCTGATGATTTTGCCCTTGTTCCAATAAAGGAGTCTGAACAGTAGATTACCGATTTTAATCAATAAGGTCAATGTACTTGTTTATTGAAAAATAAATTACAGGAAGTGATTAAAAGACAATCTCGACCCACTCATCAAATTCCAGAAAGCTTTGTCCGAGGTGGAATCTAAATGCTCTAGCCTAGAGTTTGTTTATGTACCGGTATAGATCACAGAAAAAGATGCAACTGTAAGACCAATCACAAAACATTCCTTAAACCACACTAGGCCAATCAACAACAAAAAACACCCCGCCAACACTATAGAATATATACAAAGTGTAAAATGTGTCATACATCATTCCCTATTTGTAAAACATTCCTATAAAATGAGCCGTAACAACTGCCGCGTTCCTAGGCGAGACAGTTGTGGATGGAATTGGTACAAAAGCGTTGACCTAACTGATATCATTAGTGCTGTATTGACAAGAAAAACAACTCTAGATGTGCAATACCATTGATCACTCCCACTGTCCTGTGGGTTTTCAAGAAAGGCAAATTAATGAAACTGTCTGAATTACATTCCCCTGCTAAGCACAATAGATAGGGCCTATTATAGTGCTATGCTGTGTTTGTCTAATACCATGCAGTAGATAACTGGTAGGTAGACACTAAAGCAAGATTAAACATCAGTATCTTAAAACAACTGAAGAGGCTCAAAGGATTTCAAAATCCACCCCAGTTAACCAAACAGTATCAGGAGAGAGGGTAGGAACACTGGCTTGGATATAGTATGCATGACTATGCAGACAGTTCATCTTGCATCCAATGGCACACCATCAAAGAGCTGCGACTCCCTGAATTAACCTTGAAACCCAAGCAAGTGCAATCTGCTTAATATGACAACACTAAAACCGGGTCAGCAAACCTAACAACTCTTCATAATTTAAAATCCTGGGGGGGGTCAAATTGTGGTAAAGGTGAGAGCAGACCGGCAACTACTTCTTAACTCGCTAATTGTCCACCTTCCAACAAGGGGGATCCAAGAGTAGAGTTTCCAGCAGTAAGACAGGCCACTACAGCAGACAGGGAGGCTGGCTGGGCCTGTGCAGGGTAAACTTTGGTTTGCACAGTGCCACAGTCCTATGATTTAGTACACTGAGTGAAGGGGTGGGGTGAGTGGATGGGAGAGTAGTAGCAGGAGGAGGGGTCAGTGTGACTTTAACTTTGCGTGCTGTGTGGCCTGTTCCGTCAGACTGGCTCTGATGGAGTTAACCACAGTCTGTCTAACGTTATCCTCCATATATTGCTCACTCAGAGGCTTCAACACCTGGAGAGGAGGGAAGAGGAGAGCACAAAGGGACATGACATGAGACTAAATCAAATCAATAGAAATTAAAACATGAGGACAAATGGAGGGAGAAGAGATTCTGTCCAACATGCAGACTGAAAACATGCATGATTATTTAAAACGAATAGAAACATCGCAAAAACTAAACTCCAATCATGGCAATTGAACAAATGGCTAAAACAAAAAAAATCTATGAAAATTGTAGATGATTTAAGACTAGTCAGTAGGCAAATTCCTGTGGGCCTGCTGTGATTACAATTAGAAGAGTAGGGAGAGTGCCAACCTGCATTCTACATGTAACAGAGTGAACTACACAGACACAACCTCCCTGTAATTAAGACCGGCCACATCCTCCCTGTAATGACAAACAGAACCCATAGGCCACAAGGAATGACAATTGAACAAATGGATAAAATAAAAAAAATTGAGATTATTTAAGACTGGTCAGTGGGCCTGCTGTGATTACAATCAGAAGATTAGGTAGTGCCAACCTGCATATTCTACATTTAGAATGACAACCACCCTGTAATTAAGACCAGCCCCATATGTCACAAGGAATGACAAGAGTGGAATGTAGATGCATTTGGAAATAAAGAGCCAAGCAGCTAGCCAGAAAAGTTAGTGAGTCTTGTCATTGTTGTTTGAGGGGAGTCTCTTTCTCTGCGTTGCTGCTGATGGTAGGAAAGAGTGCCACGTGATTTCAACTCCTGGCCAACAAAGAGTTTGGAAAGCACCTGGAGACATGGGAGGTGAGGAATTAGCAGAGAAGAGCAGCAAAAGCAGGGAAACCACCAAACAAAGACAGAAAAGTGCACTGAACCAGGAACACAGGCAGGAAGAGAAACCTCCACCTCACCTTTCTGGCAGTCATCTGAGGCGGAGAGGAGAGTAAGATCAGATTAAAAGAAGAAAAACAGATCACCAGCTGATTGGGCAGGCTGAAGGCTGATTGGATGGTAAAGGAAAGGCTGGTAGCTCATTGGATAGGGCTGGTGAAGGATAATGCGATTGAGTTCAGGGCTGATGGGGAACTAGAGGGCCACTAGAAATCTGGACTCTGAGGGGAAGGAATCAACATCACAGACGACAGTGGAGAACATGAGGAATTCTCAGCTTCACATGGCTTTGAGTCACACGTGCTAAATAAACATACTTCCTGTATCCATACTTCTATCCTTAATAGAAAAATCTATGAAAACACAAAACACCTTTATCCACAGACATATCAGCACCCACCTGTTCCCAGAGTGTCTCTGCCAACAGGTCTATGATGGTGCCCACATCTCTGAACTCCCCTGAGTATTTGACGTAGGCCCACATGCAGAGAGTCATGAGAGCCACGCCCATGACCAGGTTGGCCAGCACGGCAATAGTGTTCATTCCAATGAAGCCGGTCAGCCCTGAGACGATGTAGGTGGTGAACATGACAACGAAGAGCGTGGCGGGCGTGCGTGCAGCGTAGAAGATGTTCTTGCCCTCGTTGTGCTTGTGGAAGTTGGAGTAGGCCTCATCCAGCTCGCCCTCCAGCTGCTCCTGGTATTTCTTGCAGAAGTCCTCCCCTCCCATCTTCTTCACAGAGCGGAACTGACGCACCGAGCACTCCTTGAACTCCTCGTGGCAGCGTTCCAAGTCTGCAGGGGCGATGTAGGGCTTGTCCCCTCCACACACCTAGCAGGGAAACACCACATTTCAGAAACCAAACAGATTACTACACTGACTAACAAAGACTAGTGGCAAAAATATTACCTCTACGAATGACCTCATTGGTTACATTTGTATAATGAAAATTTGTATTTTATTAGGATCCCCAATAGCAACAGCTAGTCTTACTGGGGCCCGACACATAACTAAAAATACATTAGACAAGACTTTACAGTTCACATACATTTAAAAACATTAACATGTGGTGTGCGTGTGTACAACAGCAATAGTAAATCAATCTGCTTGGAATGTGTGTAGATACAGTGCATTTGGAAAGTATTCAGACCCATTCACTTTTCCCAAATATTGTTACATTCCACCCTTATGCTAAAATTGATTAAATTGCCCCCCCCCCCCCAGTCTACAAACAATACCCCATAATGACAAAGCAAAAACAGGTTGAGCCATTTTTGCAAATGTATTAAAAATAAAACTAATCACAGTTACAGTATTCAGACCCTTTACTAAGTACTTTGTTGAAGCACCTTTGGAAGCGATTACAGCCGAGTCTGGGTATGAGGCTACAAGCTTGGCACACCTGTATTTGGGAAGTTTCTCCCATTCTTATCTGCAGATCCTCACAAGATCTGTCAGGTTGGATGGGGAGCGTGGCTGCACAGCTATTTTCAGGTCTCTCCAGAGATGTTCGACCGGGTTCAAGTCCGGGCTCTGGCTGGGCCACTCAAGGACATTCAGAGACTTGTCCTGAAGCCACTCCTGCATTGTCTTGGCTGTGTGCTTAGGGTCATTGTCCTGTTGGAAGGTGAACCTTTGCCCCAGTCTGAGGTCCTGAGCACTCTGGAGCAGGTTTTCATCAAGGATCTCTCTGTACTTTGCTCCGTTCATCTTTCCCTCGATCCTGACTAGTCTCCCAGTCCCTGTCGCTGAAAAACATCCCCCACAGCATGATGCTGACACCACCGTAGGGATGGTGCCAGGTTTCCTCCAGACATGACGCTTGGAATTCAGGCCAAAGAGTTAAATCTTGGTTTAAATCAGACCAGAGAATCTTGTTTCTCATGGCCTGAGAGTCTTTAGGTGCCTTTTGGTAAACTCAAAGAGGTCTGTCATGTGTATTTTACTGAAGAGTGGCTTCCGTCTGGCCACTACCATAAAGGCCTGATTAGAGTGCTACAGAGATGGTTGATCTTCTGGAAGGTTCTCCCATCTCCACAGAGGAACTCTGGAGCTCTGTCACAGTGACCATCGGGTTCTTGGTCACCTCCCTGACCAAGGTCCTTATCCTCCGATTGCTCACTTTGACCGGGTGGCCAGCTCTATGAAGAGTCTTGGTGGTCCCAAACTTCTTCCATTTAAGAATGGAGACGGCCACTGTTCTTGGTGACCTTAAATTCTGCAGAAATTTGTTGGTACCTCTCTCCAGATCTGTGCCTCGATACAATCCCGTCCCGGAGCTCTACGGACAATTTCTTCGACCTTATGGCTTGGTTTTTGCTCTGACATGCACTGTCAACTGTGGGACTTTATATAGACAGGTGTGTGCCTTTCCAAATCATGTCCAATAAATGGAATTTACCACAGGTGGACTCCAATCAAGTTGTAGAAACATCTCAAGGATGATCAATGGAAACAGGATGCACCTGAGCTCAATTTCGAGGGTCTGAATACTTATGTAAGGTATCAGTTTTTGTATTTTAATACATTTGCAAAGAAATCTAAAAACCTGTTTTCCATTTGTCATTATGGGGTATTTTGTGTAGATGAGGAAATGTTTTTATTTAATCCATTTGAGAATAAGGCTGTAACGTAGCAAAATGGAAGGGGTCTGAACACTTTCCGAATGCACTGTACATTGTTCGTGTAACAAGCCAGGGGTGAACAAACCTACCATTTCCATGCTTTTGCTGTAAGTGTCTTTTGCGCCAGCAACTGCTGTAAGGTTGTTGGCTTCAGCCGTTGCCTAGGTAACAGAGCACAGTCAAATGCAAAGAGGGTTTGAGCAAGATAAGAGAACCCCCACAAGCTTGCTCAAAACGTATCAATGTGGATCAAACCAGTACAGACCTGTAACATTGACTTAGGATGAGGAAGCTCCTCCCCTTGATAGATCTTTATATAGGCCTGGGAAGAAGACGTGGAGAAAATGTGTTTTCTATAACTTCAGTTGTGATGAGATATTAGGAAGTTTCAGAACATTTTCAGGCATTTAAAGTAGTTTATAGGCCATGGGAGAACATGGTGCTCACCTTAAAGTACTCCACTAGATCTCTGCAGGTCACTTTAGCCCCTCCAATCTCCTTCTCCACCAGGTTCTCAGGAGCCAGCAGTAAGGGCACCAGATTGCCCAGCGCCTCCTTAAAGTCACCATCAATGTCTACACAAAGAACACAGCCAGAAGCATAGTAAAGCCCAAGAACGTCTCCTCCAGGGGTTAACTATTTTCTTAATTAAACTGCCTCTCCACCTCAGTATTAAGAAAAGGGTCTGGGAGTCACTGAGGATGGGATAACGTCGGATGGAAGGGGTTAGTGAAGTATTGGAGGAGGGGGGTGGAAGGGGTCAGTTGAGTATGGAGGGGGTTAGTTGAGTATGGAGCGGGTTGGTGGAAGGGGTTAGTAGAGTATGGAGGGGGGATGGAGGGGGTTTAGTTGAGTATGGAGGGGGGTGGAAGGGGGTTAGTATATAGTATGGAGGGTGAGGGTGGAAGGGATTATTCTCTGCAGTGGGAGGCCTCACCTTTTAATCTGCCGTCAAACATGGGGTTGGTGGCCACTTTGAGGCCGGGGTGGGGCAAGAGGAAGCAACCGATGTTGGAGAAGCAGGAGTGGATGTGTTTCCTCACGGTCTGCAGTTCCTCATGCTGGTTCTGTTTCACCTGTAGAAAACACACACAGCTGTTACATAATATCCAAGACACTGGTCTGTTGTCTAAGGCACAAGTTTAAAGGACAATTCCGCCACTTTATAATCAGTTATGCTGTTTGTATATATGCACTACTGTAAGATTTAAACACAATTTGATGTTATCATTTGTTAGTCATACTGCACAATCCTCGTTTCGGTCATTTTTATATTTTCTGCATTGTCCTCTTCTACTACAATTCCCAGGGTGCATTTCATCTCCATGATGCAATGCTCCGCCTAGTTAACCTGCAGTTAGTTTAGCTGTCTAGCAAGCCAAGACAAAGCTTGTGTCATAAGTCATGAGTGCATTCCACATTACTTTGGGTTGTAATCATATTATAATGCTTGCATGAATATTATTAAAAGTATGTGGACACCCCTTCAAATTCATGGATTTGGCTATTTGAGCCACACAGCCATGCAATCTCCATAGACAAACATTGACAGTAGAATGGCCTTAATGAAGAGCTCAGCACCGTCATAGGATGCCACCTTTCCAACAAGTCAGTTCGTAAAATTTCTGCCCTGCTAGAGCTGCCCAGGTCAAGTCTAAGTGCTGTTATTTTGAAGTGGAAACTTCTAAGAGCAACATCAGCTCAGCTGTGAAGTAGTATGCCACACAAGCTGACAGAACAGGACCGCTGAAGTGCGTACAAATCATCCGTCCTCGGTTGCAACCCTCACTTCCGAGTTCCAAACTGCCTCTGGAAGCAACGTCAGCACAAGAACTGTTCGTCTGGAGCTTCATGAACATGGGTTTCCATGGCCGAGCACACAAGCCTAAGATCACCAAGAGCAATGCAAAGCATCAGCTGGAGTGGTGTAAAGCTCGCCGCCATTGGACTCTGGAGCAGTGGAAATGCATTCTCTGGAGTGATGAATCACGCTTCATTCACCATCTGGCAGTCGGACGGACTAATCTGGGTTTGGCGGATGCTAGACGAACACTACCTGCCCCAATGCAGAAATGGTTTGTCGAGATCGGTGTGGAAAAACTTGACTGACCTGCACAGAGCCCTGACCTCAACTCCATCGAACATGTTTGGGATTAATTGGAACGCCGACTGTGAGCCAGGCCTAATGGTCCAAAATCAGTGCCCGACCTCACTAATACTCTTGTGGCTGAATGGAAAGCAAGTCCTCACAGCAATGTTCCAACATCTAGCGGAACACCTTCCTAGAAGAGTGGAGGCTGTTATAGCAGCAGGGGGGGACCAACTCTATATTAATGCCCATGATTAAAATGGCACCGAAAGAAATGGCAGCAGTTAAACGGGCGACCAACAAATTGTGCTATTATGTAGTTTTTTTCACGTTATTTGTAACTTATTTTGTACATAATGTTTCTGCCACAGTATCTTACGGCAAAAAAGAGCTTCTGGATATCAGGACAGCGATCACTCACCTCGGATTAGACAAAGATTTTTTTCTACAAGGACGACGTACAAGACATTATCCAAACACCCCACAGGGCCGACATCCCCGTTATTTGCAAGAGGAAGCGACGCAGGTACAGAAGACAAAGAGCCGGATGCCTGGTCAGGACCCGGAGAAAGCGACTGGGAAAGCTGCCGTTAACGTAAATACTACTCGCCAACGTGCAATAATTGGACAATAAATTAGACGAGGTACGATCACGAATATCCTACCAACGGGACATCAAAAACCGTAATATCCTATGTTTCATGGAATCATGGCTGAATGATGACATGGATATTCAGCTAGCGGGATATACGCTGCACCGGCAAGATAGAACAGCACACTCCGGTAAGACGAGGGGGGGGCGGTCTGTGCATATTTGTAAACAACAGCTGGTGCAAGAAATCTAAGGAAGTATCTAGATTTTGCTCGGCTGAAGTAGAGTATATTGTGATAAATTGCAGACCACACTACTTGCCTAGAGAGTTTTCAGCTATACTTTTCATGGCTGTTTATTTACCAACACAGACAGATGCTGGCACTAAGACCGCACTCAGTCAGCTATATAAGGAAATAAGCAAACAGGAAACCACTCACCCAGAGGCGGTGCTCCTGGGGGCCGGAGTCTTTAATGCAGGGAAACTTAGATCAGTTCTACCAAATTTCTATCAACATGTTAAATGTGCAACCAGAGGGGGAAAGAAATTCTAGATCACCTGTACTCCACACACAGAGACGCGTACAAAGCTCCTTCATTTGGTAATTCCGACCACAACTCTATCCTCCTGATTCCTGCTTACAAGCAAAAATTGAAGCAGGAAGCACCAGTGACTCGGTCTATAAAAAAGTGGTCAAATGAAGCAGATGCTAAACTACAGGACTGTTTTGCTATCACAGACTGGAACATGTTGCGGGATTCTTCTGATGGCATTGAGGTGTACACCACATCAGTCACTGGCTTTATCAATAAGTGCATAGAGGACGTCGTCCCCACAGTGACTGTACATACATACCCCAACCAGAAGCCATGGATTACAGGCAACATCCACACTGAGCTAAAGGGTAGAGCTGCCGCTTTCAATGTGCGGGACTCTAGCTCGGAAGCTTACAAGAAATCCTGCTATGCCCTGCGACGAACCATCAAACAGGCAAAACGTCAATACAGGGCTAAGATTGAATCATACTACACTGGCTCCGACGCTCGTCTTATGTGGCAGGGCTTGCAAACTATTACAGACTACAAAGGGAAGCACAGCCGCGAGCTGCCCAGTGACACGAGCCTACCAGACGAGCTAAATCACTTCTATGCTCGCGTCGAGGCAAGCAACACTGAGGCATGCATGAGAGCATCAGCTTTTCCGGATGACTGTGTGATCACGCTCTCCGTAGTCGACGTGAGTAAGACCTTTAAACAGGTCAACATACACAAGGTTGCGGGGCCAGACGGATTACCAGGACGTGTGCTCTGGGCATGTGCTGATCAACTGGCAGGTGTCTTCACTGATATTTTCAACATGTCCCTGATTGAGTCTGTAATACCAACATGTTTCAAGCATACCACCATAGTCCCTGTGCCCAAGAACACAAAGGCAACCTGCCTAAATGACTACAGACCCGTAGCACTCACGTCCGTAGCCATGAAGTGCTTTGAAAGGTTGGTAATGGCTCACATCAACACCATTATCCCAGAAACCCTAGACCCACTCCAATTTGCATACCGCCCAAACAGATCCACAGATGATGCAATCTCTATTGCACTCCACACTGCCCTTTCCCACCTGGACAAAAGGAACACCTATGTGAGAATGCTATTCATTGACTACAGCTCAGCGTTTAACACCACAGTACCCTCAAAGCGCATCACTAAGCTAAGGATCCTGGGACTAAACACCTCCCTCTGCAACTGGATCCTGGACTTCCTGACGGGCCACCCCCAGGTGGTGAGGGTAGGTAGCAACACATCTGCCACGCTGATCCTCAACACTGGAGCTCCACAGGGGTGCGTGCTCAGTCCCCTCCCCCGTTCACCCACGACTGCATGGCCAGGCATGACTCCAACACCCTCATTAAGTTTGCAGACGACACAACAGTGGTAGACCTGATCACCGACAACGACGAGATAGCCTATAGGGAGGAGGTCAGAGACCTGGCCGTATGGTGCCAGAATAACCTATCCCTCAACGTGACTAAGGAGATGATTGTGGACTACAGGAAAAGGAGGACCGAGCACGCCCCCATTCTCATAGACGGGCTGTAGTGGAGCAGGTTGAGAGCTTCAAGTTCCTCGGTATCAACAACAAACTAGACTGGTCCAAACACACCAAGACAGTCGAAGAGGGCATGACAAAGCCTATTCCCCCTCAGGAAACTAAAAAGATTTGGCATGGGTCCTGAGATCCTCAAAAGGTTTGACAGCTGCAACATCGAGAGCATCCTGACTGGTTGCATCACTGCCTGGTACGGCAATTGCTCGGCCTCTGACCGCAAGGCACTACAGAGGGTAGTGCGTACTGGGCCGTACATCACTGGTGCTAAGCTGCCTGCCATCCAGGACCTCTACACCAGGCGGTGTCAGACGAATGCCCTAAAAAATGTCAAAGACCCCAGCCATAGACTGTTCCCTCTACAACTGCATGACAAGCGGTACCGGAGTGCCAAGTCTATGACAAAAAGGCTTCTCAACAGTTTTTACCCACAAGCCATAAGACTCCTGAACAGGTAATCAAATGGCTACCCGGACTATTTGCATTGTGTGCCCCCCCCCAACCCCTCTTTTTACACTGCTGCTACTCTCTGTTCATATATGCATAGTCACTTTAACCATATCTACATACTACCTCAGCCTGACTAACTTGTGCCTGTATGTAGCCTCGATACTTTTATAGCCTTGTTACTGTATATAGCATGTCTTCTCACTGTTGTTTTATTTCTTTACTTACCCATTGTTCACATAACACCTTTTTTGCACTATTGGTTAGAGCCTGTAAGTAAGCATTTCACTGTAAGGTTGTATTCTGTTGTATTCGGCGCACGTGACAAATAAACTTTGATTTGATTTTGGAATGAGATGTTCGACGAGCAGGTGTCCACATACTCTTGGCCATGTAGTGTATGTTCATGTCATTGGTGACAATCAACTGCATTACAAAAAAAAAATGAAATTTAGTTAATGTGTCTGATGCTGGTTAGCTAGCATGCTATTAGAGCCAAGTTTAATCTTAGCAACTCTTAAATCAGTCCAAAAAACATAAGATTTACAGGCAAATCACTAAGGAATCCTAGTCTCATGATTGAAGCCTGCTTTACATTAGCAATGCTAGCTAACCAAGTAGCTAACCCTGCTGCATCTGAAATAAAATGTTTAAAAAAATAACAGCCAAATACAGCCTTAGCAACTATCCAACAACACTGTAGGCCTACTGGAACTAATAAAACATTTGAGGTTTACAAGTAATTCACCACGAAAACATAGGCTATTTGGAAAGGGCGCAATGGCAGCAACTTCAGATGGTGGAAGTGGTTTTGCCAAATGGAATCATGGGAGTTGGAGCCTTGAACAAAAAAATATTTTGAGCAACCATTTAAAATATTTCATGTAATTAGATAAAGACAACCAGACCAACATATATCAGGGAGTCCCAATATGATCAGAAAACTACAGACAGGTTATATAGATTGCTGAAAATGACCATCCATAATCAGGGATCCTACTTGAAAACGTCAGAGAATCAAATGCGTTTGATGGACCCTTCTTGTCTTCTTCTAATGCCTCAAAGTAAATTCACCCATTTTGATTGTTATATTACTTTTGTACATCTGAGCGATGTTCTATCAATTCCCTGGGTCATTTAATGTGTATCTGAGTTATTCGGCCGGTATGACGTAGCATTGTGATAAAGCCGCTCTCACTACACTGGAAGTTGAAAGGAATACGACTTTTAGATCGCAAAAACGTCAATCATCATATGTGAGATTTCAATACTGGCCGATGATATAACACGGGAGGTTGTCTTCTCTCGAATTAGCCACTGATCATATTTTTGCGATATTCCTACCACAAGAAATGTGTAATTTAACAGAGGACACATGTATCCTATTTGTCTGCCTCTTCAGTCCAGGGTGCATTGCATGGTGCTGTTGCAAATGGCAGACTCCACTCTGTAAGGCAGAAAGCATTGATCTGCAGGTTGAACATGGTGAGATTGGAGACTCCTTAACTGATAGCTGTAAAATCACCTAAACAAACTGCACTAACTAGCTACTTCACATACGGATATTAGCTTGTGTGTAGCTACGTTTGCTATCTAGCTAGCCCATAGAGAGCATTGCGGGTTTTGTAGTCGACTTGAGCTGCAACAGATTTCCACAACGATTTTCACGTTGCCACCAACCTTGTTAAAACGACAAAATGAAACATTTGTTCACCCCAAAAAATTGTTCTCACATGTTAGTGTTGTGTAACACTGTAAATTATACAAATCAGTGGTTTTGTCCTTTAAAAAGGGAATATAATCCAAAAGTAACCGTAATCAGATTTGTTAAATCCAAAAGTTACGTTTCTGATTACAATTTGACAGTAACTAATGTATCACATTTAGAAAGTAGCCTTACAGATTGTCCACTAAAAGTGATACTGCACGCCACAGGAGGTTGGTGGCACCTTAATTGGGGAGGACGGGCTCTTGGTAACAGTTGGAGAGGAATAGGTGGAATGGTATCAAATACGTCAAACACATGGTTTGATTCCATTCTATTCGCTCCGTTACAGCCATTATTATAAGCCGCCTTCCTCTCAGCAGCCTCCACTAATGCGAGCGTCCTTCCGTTCACAGAGACACTGAACAAAATTCATATTACAATTCTGCTGAGATAATTTAGTTCAAAACTGTAGTGGAAATTCCTCTCCGAAAAAGCCACACTGGACTAGATACTAATGTGGAGGAGCCCGATCTAAATGATCCATCATGGTCCCCATTCTCTTCTCCAGACCTACCTGCAGTCTCTTTTCTAGAAAGCGTTTACCTCCCTCCAGTCCATAGTTGTGCTCATATGGATAGCTCCAGTCTCTGATGAGGAACATGAGAGACTGGAACACAACACAGACAGGGTTACTGAGAGAATGTGCTCAGGGAGGACAAATGTGCACATCCAAACTTTGCATGTTGAATATATTGAAGAAACAGTAACACACCTGGAAGGGTTTTAGATAGACTTCCTCCAAAGCAAGCCGTCCGTATTCTGTGAAGAGCTAAACAGATGGAGAAAAGACGATGTTAGCCTTAATATTGTTTTCAAACACACCAACAAATGTCTAACGTATTCATTAAAATGGGGAGGAATGGTGTGTATACCTGGAGATGCTGAAGATCATCCTCCTGAATATTCTGGGACAAGTTATACACCTGAAAAGAATTAGACAATGAAATATCCTTTGTACGTAGGCCAGTTCTTGACATCAACCAGCCCTTTCCATCCACAACACACCATTAACTCAACTGGCACAATGTGTGCACCTTTATGGGTATGTAATCAAACAGTGAGAACTCAGTCAGGTCCATCATAGACTCACCTGTACAGAGCTGGTCATGGTGCTCAAGGCAAAAACCGTTGCACAGTCCTTTATGGTAGACTGGCTGTCGAAGGCTCCTTGTGTATCCACTAGCAGAACAGCAACCTGTCAAGGGTTAGGATATTACAGGTCACCTTTAGGTCATTAACATGATGGAAATCCACTTGAAGACAGTACAGCCAGTATGAGCGGCAGGGATGGACATAAGATCATACACAAAACATGACTGTGCCAGTGGCGTTCCTCTCAATGTTAATAACAGTGTGTGTCACAGAGTAGGGCTCACCTTGCTCCCATCCGGCTTGTTGACCACAAACACCTGACTCCAGACCTGCATCCCTGTGGTCTCCCTCTCACAGCCTCCTCTCCAGCTGAACCCTGTCAGCGGCTCATCATCAGCCCCAACCCACGAGTCTGACTGCTCCTCCTGCTGTGACAGGAGAGGGGGGTACCAAGACAGAGAGGGAGTGAGCGGTCAGTATAGGAAACAAGTTATTGATTCCTGTAGGCAAGTGTATGTTTCATATGGGCAATGTGGAAAAAGCCCAACAGTAATCAAAGGAAGAAATAGGCATACTGCTATTTCTTACATGCATTTGCAACTTACTACCACTGGAGGTCACTGTGGTATCACATTCAAACCACTGGTGTCCTGAGATCAGGGTCATTTTACACAGTCTATGCCAAACGCAACATCATGTCAGACTCAGTTCAGTGTAGGCAGTAAAAAAGACAAAAAAACTTAAGTCTGAAAAACACCGTTAATAGGATATGAGCTGCTGTTGTGAAAACAAGTACGTTAGAAGTGTGCGTGCGTTACTCTACTACTTCATTACAGGGCTGGTCTTAATTACAGGAAGAGCTTGGCCTACGGGGCTGGTCTTAATTACAGGGAGAGCGTGGCCTACGGGGCTGGTCTTAATTACAGGGAGAGCGTGGCCTACGGGGCTGGTCTTAATTACAGGGAGAGCGTGGCCTACGGGGCTGGTCTTAATTACAGGAAGAGCTTGGCCTACGGGGCTGGTCTTAATTGCAGGGAGAGCGTGGCCTACGGGGCTGGTCTTAATTACAGGAAGAGCGTGGCCTACGGGGCTGGTCTTAATTACAGGAAGAGCGTGGCCTACGGGGCTGGTCTTAATTACAGGGAGAGCGTGGCCTACGGGGCTGGTCTTAATTACTTCCTTATTCATGAACTGAGAATAAATGCAAGGTTGCTGAAGGAGTAAGCCAATGAGATTAGACTCCCAAAGTAACTAATTAAACAAAATGGTATGCTATATTTCATGCCTAAAAGGTATTACTTAACAAGTGAACCTGGCTCTGTCTACTGGCAGCATTTCCGAAGCAGAAGGTGAAGAGTAGTTTAACCTAACCATGCCTGGTGGTGATAGATATCACACAGCTATTAAAATACACATCCTGCAGCAGTGTTAATACAGGGATAATACTCAAGTGCTATTAAACAAGGATTCCACGGCGCTATTAAACAATTTATTTTATATTTAACTAGGCAAGCCAGTTAAGAACAAATTCTTATTTACAATGACGGCCTAAGAACAGTGGGTTAACTGCCTTGTTCAGGGGCAGAATGACAGATTTTTACCATGTCAGCTCGGGGATTTGATCTAGCAACCTTTCGGGTACTGGCCCAACGCTCTAACCACTAGGTTACCAAGGATACTACGGCGCTATTAAACAAGGATACAACAGCGCTATTAAACAAGGCAGACTTCAGATAACAAGCTTTAGTTCTGTCTCCTCCCTCTGAGGACATTAAACAAACAGTCCAGTCAGTCAAACTGCCACACACACACAGAAGAGCAGACTTCTCTATCCAGCAGGAAATGTGACTGGAATGGAATGTTCAAATTCTAGGCCGTAAAAGAGTGATCATAGATGTACAGTGCAGACACCAGGAAGAAAATTAGGTTGGCCAGACCAAGACCCCAAAATAGCACCTGCCTGGGACGTGAATACAAAGATATCTAAAGGGTATAACCCGCTGGAGACTAACATGGGGGGGGGGATACTCAACAATCTCTGCAGTTCCTTCTGTTTTTTCGGGACTGGAGTTGTTGCTGTGAAAAAAACGTAGGCAACACAATCGGAGCAATCGTGAATACCTGACCCTAGATGCGATGGAGTGCATTGTTGTCTCAGAACAACACTGGCAATCACTGCTCCTCTGACCCCACTGTGACCTCAAGTTTTTACTTCTCCTATGCATCTGTCCTCAGATCATTCAGTGTGCCATTTTTTTTTTACACCTTTATTTAACTAGGCAAGTCAGTTAAGAAAACAATCTTATTTTCAATGACGGCCTAGGAATGGTGGGTTAACTGCCTTATTCAGGGGCAGAACGACAGATTTTTACCTTGTCAGCTCGGGGATTCAATCTTGCAACCTTACAGTTAACTAGTCCAATGCTCTAACCACCTGCCTCTCATTGCACTCCACGAGGAGCCTGCCTGTTACGCAAATGCAGTAAGAAGCCATGGTAAGTTGCTAGCTAGCATTAAACTTACATTATAAAAAACAATCAATCAATCATAATCACTAGTTAACTACACGGATGATGATATTACTAGTTTATCTAGCGTGTCCTGCGTTGCATATAATCGATGCGGTGCGCATTCGCGAAAAAGGACTGTCGTTGCTCCAACGTGTACCTAAACATAAACATCAATGCCTTTCTTAAAATCAATACACAAGTATATGTTTTGAAACCTGCATATTTAGTTAATATTGCCTGCTAACATTAATTTATTTTAACTAGGGAAATTGTGTCACTTCTCTTGCAACAGAGTCAGGGTATATGCAGCAGTTTTGGCCGCCTGGCTCGTTGCAAACTGTGTGAAGACTATTTCTTCCTAACAAAGACAGCCAACTTCACCAAACGGGGGATGATTTAACAAAAGCGCATTTGCAAAAAATGCCTAACCATAAACATCAATGCCTTTCTTAAAATCAATACACAGAAGTATATATTTTAAAACCTGCATATTCAGCTAAAAGAAATCCAGGTTAGCAGGCAATATTAACCAGGTGAAATTGTGTCACTTCTCTTGCGTTCATTGCACGCAGAGTCAGGGTATATGCAACAGTTTTGGCCGCCTGGCTCGTTGCGAACTAATGTCATAATTACGTAAAATTCTGGCAGATAACATTGAAGGTTGTACAATGTAACAGCAATATTTAGACTTAGGGATGCCATCCGTTAGATAAAATACGGAACGGTTCCGTATTTCACTGACATAATAAACGTTTTGTTTTCGAAATTAGTTTCCGGATTCGACCATATTAATGACCAAAGGCTCGTATTTCTGTCTGTTATTATGTTATAATTAAGTCTATGATTTGATATTTGATAGAGCAGTCTGACTGAGCGATGGTAGGCAGCAGCAGGCTCGTAAGCATTCATTCAAACAGCACTTTCGTGCGTTTTGCCAGCAGTTTTTCGCTGTGCTTCAAGCATTGAGCTGTTTATGACTTCAAGCCTATCAACTCCCGTGATTAGGCTGGTGTAACCGATGTGAAATGGCTAGCTAGTTAGCAGGGTGCGCGCTAATAGCGTTTCAAACGTCACTCGCTCTGAGACTTGGAGTAGTTGTTCCCCTTGCTCTGCAAGGGCCTCGGATTTTGTGGAGCGATGGGTAACGATGCTTCGAGGGTGGCTGTTGTCGATGTGTTCCTGGTTCGAGCCCAGGTAGGGGCGAGGAGAGGGACGGAAGCTATACTGTTACACTGGCAATACTAAAGTGCCTATAAAAACATGCAATAGTCAAAGGTATATGAAATACAAATGGTATAGAGAGAAATTCTATTGATGTATTATATTAAGTTAAAATAAGCGTTCATTCAGTAGTTGTAATTATTACAAATAAAATTTAAAAAAAAAAATATATATATATATATATATATATATATATATATATATATATATATATATATATATATATATATATATATATATATATATATATATATATATATATATATATATATAAATCGGCCGATTAATCGGTATCGGCTTTTTTTGGTCCTCCAATAATCGGTGTCGAAAAATCATAAATCGGTCGACCTCTACTTATTAACCATCATTTATTTCACAACTTTAATAAAATATTTCAGGTGTGTGTATTACATGTTTTATTTGATGACTTTATTACTTAATTCCAAGTCATCATCTCAGCTCTATAGTGCTGCTGCCTATTTTGTCTAACAAAAATCACTATTTTGTAGTTCTTCAAAGAATACCAACTATAAAATCACTTCGATCATGCATTCTCAGGTAGAGATACCAAGTAAAAGACCGGACAAGGATATGTGCAATGGATTATGGTCATTGTAGTTAATTACCACGTTTTGTGTGCTAAACTATGTAGAATATTGGCCTGTTGGAAACTACAACTCCTTACTACATCGCACAGTTCAGGCTGGATCAGATTTATCTTTAGAGAAACTGTGTGATGTGCGCATTGAGCTCACAGGAAAACACAATGGAATTCAAATAATTGAACAGACATTGGTCAATTGGTTGCTTAAAAAAAACAGAAGTTTCAGTTCATTGCTCAGCACTAGTGACAGACCTTGAGAGGAACAACAGACCCAGGCAGGCAGGGAAACTAGCAGCAGACTACACAGTGAGAATGAGTTTGAGGCAGCTATAACTATTTAAGATAAAGCTTTCCCAAGCTTCCAGACCTATAATAACACTTTGTGGTCTGTAAAGTGATACTGGCCCTGCAATTGCTGGCTGCTACTTGGCTGTCCTGATGGAAGGCATGACTGACTGTCCTCTTCCTCACTCTCTCACTCAGATTCAAGTCATCAATAGAAATATTGATTATGCATCCATGTTTATTCAGTGCCGAGAAAACACCAGACATTTCCAAATCTAGGTCTACAGCTACATAAATATTTCTCAAAGTAAAAACAAAAAAACAATCTTGCTCTTTCGACACATGGTTCAAGCCAAATCCTTGACAGTGGACACATTAACATAACCCCTGGAAGCTGATTAGAAAGTTGCACTGGAATGCAGTGATGCGGCCTTGGTAATGTATGCCCTTCCCTTGGGAAGCTCTTGTCCCAGAAACTGGCAGAGAAATTCATATTTCAGCAAAAGGAATGCTAATGAGACAAATTGCTTTTGAACTACAGTATGTGAAATGACCTGAAGACAACGCTAATTATCTAGCAGACTAAGAATGGAAAATGCATTTGGCTAAAAATAAAATGTCCTGAAGGAATTTCACACTACTAAATTAATCCCAAAGGAAAGAACTACTACTAACATCCATTTAGAGCCATTAGCAGACTTCCCGTTTCGAGACGTTTTATCAACCCCTAGATGGAGGACTTTATGTAAAATCAGCCAGGTAACGCAATCAGGTCAGTAGGTGGCTAATTAATCTGGGAAAAAAGACTAATACGGGGTTTATTCAGGATCTCCAAACTGCTTTACAAAGGTTGGTATTAAACCGACAACCCAGAGATTTACCCTGAAAAGGTTAGCAGCGTTACTCAACACCTTATAATTAACCCTACACCCAGGGGTGTGTTAATAACATGATAGATTGTTGATGCTGCCAGAAAGTGCTTTTAACCACACAGTTTCTCCAGCTAACAGACAGTTCAATTGGTTCTTCATTTTAGCGCAGCAAAACCTTCATTCAACCTGATCTGCCCAATGAATGATTCAGAGAAGTATCAGTATTTTGTAGTGAATTGTCTGTACTGTAGGTTCAGTGCCTCCAGAAAGGATTACAATTGATTAAATTCTTTTAAAAAAATTTTTTGGAATGATCTACACAAAATATTCTGTCAAAGTAAAGTAAAATGTCATACACTTATGAAAAATAAAACGCATATCTTGATTAGATAAGCATTCAACCCCGAGTCAATACATGTTAATCACCTTTGGCAGCGATTACAGCTGGGAGTCTCTGGGTTGTTAATCATGGTTGTTGTTTGGTTGTTAATCATTGTTAGACAGCAATTTTCAAGTCTTGCCATAGATCATCAGTCTAAACTGTAACTAGGCCACTCTGGAACATTCAATGTCATCTTGGTATGCAACAACAGTGTAGATTTGTCCTTGCGTTTTAGGTTATTGCCCTGCTGAAAGGTGAATTTGTCTCCCATTGTATGTTGGAAAGTAGACAACCAGGTTTTCCTCTACAATTGCCTGTAGTTTATTATTTGTATTTTTATTTATTTTTTAAACTCCCTAGTCCTTGCCGATGACAAGCATACCCATAACATGATGCAGCCACCACCATTATTGAAAATATGAACAGTGGTACTCAGTGATGTGTTGGATTTGCCCCATCACAGGTATTAAACTCTGTAGCTGTTTTAAAGTCACCATTGGCCTCATGGTGAAATCCCTGAGCTTTCTTCCTTTCCGGCAACTGAGTTAGAAACAACGCCTGTATCTTTGTAATGACTGGGTGTATTGATACACCATCTAAAGTGTAATTAATAACTTCACCATGCTCAAAGGGCTTTTTTTAACCCATCTACCAATAGGTGCCCTTCTTTGCAAGGCATTGGAAAACCTCCCTTGTCTTTGTGCTTGAATCCGTTTTTGAAATTCACTGCTCGATTGAGGGACCTTAGAGATAATTGTGTGTGTGGGGTACAGAGTCAGATTAAACACTATTATTGCATGCAACTTATTTAGCACATTGTTTACTCCTGAACTTATTTAGGCTGGCCATAAAGGGGTTGAATACTTATTGACTGAAGACAATACAGCTTCATTTTTTTTTTTTTACACATTTGTAAAATGTTTTTTTCTTCTATTTAACACATTTTAAATTCAGGCTGTAACAACAAAATGTTGAAAAAGTCAAGCGGTTTGAATACTTTCTGAAGGCACTGTATATGTGAGTGTGCACCTGTTCTCACCTGGTTGAGCATGTATCGGAGCATGAAATCCAGCAGGAAGGACTTGCCCTTACGGAAGGCCCCAGCCACTGACACCACCACCACATTAAGGTCTCTGACATCCTCCTGCAGTAAGAGCTTCTCCAGAGCCGCCGTGTCCAGCTCAAATTTGTGGTCGTCTTCGTGAGCCAGGACAATCTGGATGGGCCGAGCCTTCTCCTCCACCACCACCTCTTCTACAGGCTGCTCCTTGACAGGACTCTGATCGGCAGCAGTCAGCTCTTGGGCCTGTTCCCACTCCTCGTCTGTCTCGCTATCCGCCTCTGCCCGAGGCGCCATCCTGGGAGGAGGCTTCCGATCTGGCAGGGACAGAGGAACATCTTCCACACCACCCGCACCTGGGGGAGAGAATAGGACACACGGTGCCATACCGTTAAGAGCAGGGAGAGAGTGCACATGGTGCAATTCAAACTTTACACATCACAAGGACAATACAGAGAAGTGTAGTCAGGGTCCTCTTCAAAAAATGTTGCCAATATTCTCATAATCTTGGAGGATTCCAGCATCAACTTCCATCAGGCATTGTACATATTATAGGCCATTCCATGACAGTTCCTGGCCATGGTTTTTGTTGCCTGCTGCAGAGGTTGACAAGGGAACAGGACTCCAGTGGGTCTTGCAAGTCCTTCAGGATTCCAGCAGGAATAGGTGTGAAGTTCTTAGTCAAGTTTGGGACAGGAGAGGAATAGTATGTATTGTGTGGCGCATTTAATAATATATATATACAGTGGGGAGAACAAGTATTTGATACACTGCCGATTTTGCAGGTTTTCCTACTTACAAAGCATGTAGAGGTCTGTAATATTTATCATAGGTACACTTCAACTGTGAGAGACGGAATCTAAAACGAAAATCCAGAAAATCACATTGTATGATTTTTAAGTATTTAATTTGCATTTTATTGCATGACATAAGTATTTGATACATCAGAAAAGCAGAACTTAATATTTGGTACAGAAACCTTTGTTTGCAATTACAGAGATCATACGTTTCCTGGAGTTCTTTACCAGGTTTGCACACACTGCAGCAGGGATTTTGTCCCACTCCTCCATACAGACCTTCTCCAGATCCTTCAGGTTTCGGGGCTGTCGCTGGGCAATACGGACTTTCAGCGCACTCCAAAGATTTTCTATTGGGTTCAGGTCTGGAGACTGGCTAGGCCACTCCAGGACCTTGAGATGCTTCTTACGGAGCCACTCCTTAGTTTCCCTGGCTGTGTGTTTCGGGTCGTTGTCATGCTGGAAGACCCAGCCACGACCCATCTTCAATGCTCTTACTGAGGGAAGGAGGTTGTTGGCCAAGATCTCGCGATACATGGCCCCATCCATCCTCCCCTCAATACGGTGCAGTCGTCCTGTCCCCTTTGCAGAAAAGCATCCCCAAAGAATGATGTTTCCACCTCCATGCTTCACGGTTGGGATGGTGTTCTTGGGGTTGTACTCATCCTTCTTCTTCCTCCAAACACGTCGAGTGGAGTTTAGACCAAAAAGCTCAATTTTTGTCTCATCAGACCACATGACCTTCTCCCATTCTTCCTCTGGATCATTCAGATGGTCATTGGCAAACTTCAGACGGGCCTGGACATGCCCTGGCTTGAGCAGGGGGACCTTGCGTGCGCTGCAGTATTTTAATCCATGACGGCATAGTGTGTTACTAATGGTTTTCTTTGAGACTGTGGTCCCAGCTCTCTTCAGGTCATTGACCAGGTCCTGCCGTGTAGTTCTGGGCTGATCCCTCACCTTCCTCATGATCATTGATGCCCCACGAGGTGAGATCTTGCATGGAGCCCCAGACCGAGGATGATTGACCGTCATCTTGAACTTCTTCCATTTTCTAATAATTGCGCCAACAGTTGTTGCCTTCTCACCAAGCTGCTTGCTTATTGTCCTGTAGCCCATCCCAGCCTTGTGCAGGTCTACAATTTTATCCCTGATGTCCTTACACAGCTCTCTGGTCTTGGCCATTGTGGAGAGGTTGGAGTCTGTTTGATTGAGTGTGTGGACAGGTGTCTTTTATACAGGTAACGAGTTCAAACAGGTGCAGTTAATACAGGTAATGAGTGGAGAACAGGAGGGCTTATTAAAAAAAAACTAACAGGTCTGTGAGAGCCGGAATTCTTACTGGTTGGAAGGTGATCAAATACTTATGTCTTGCAATAAAATGCAAATTAATTACTTAAAAATCATACAATGTGATTTTCTAGATTTTTGTTTTAGATTCCGTCTCTCACAGTTGAAGTGTACCTATGATAAAAATTACAGACCTCTACATGCTTTGTAAGTAGGAAAACCTGCAAAATCGGCAGTGTATCAAATACTTGTTCTCCCCACTGTATATATATAAAAGAGCCAACTATACACTGAGTGTACAAAACATTAGGAACACCTGCTCTTTCCATGACAGACTGACTAGGTGAATCCAGCTACAACCAGGCTTGCCCTGAGAACAATATTGGTGTCTGCTAACGCTATGCGGCCACAGAGCCGGGACAGACAGGCCAGTAGTTAATGGAGGAAGTTATTTCTGATTTCTGAGCATTAAAAATGAACATGGGACGGGAGTGATATTTATCGGGATGGGACCGGAAAGTTCCGGGGTTATATAACTGTACGTGAAAAAAATGGTACAGGACAGTTACGAAATTTCACTCCTGTGTCAACCTCTAGCATGACACCAGTACATTGCCACAGGCCTACAGTGCACACACTTGGGTATTAGGAAACATATCTGAGAAAGGGGGAATGAGCACGTGGTATTATGAGATAAAGTACTAGGCCTACAAATGGGTCATGTGGGTCAATGTCTATAGCATCTACACTGTGCAGTAGCCTATTTTCTATGTCCAAGCCTGTAAGTATTTCACTGTTAGTCCACACCTGTTGTTTACCAAGCATGTGACAAATACAATGATTTATTGGGCTATGACATCAAGGAGCTCAACATCAAAATAAGCAAAAGTGAAAGCATTTCAAAAAGCTTTGTTTGGCCTTTTAATCTTTCCATGAAAGGATGTCTAAAGGTAGGCGTTCCCCTCCAGGTGTGGGAAATGTCCTCTACATCAGATGTCCCTCCCCATCACACTAGACACACCCTGGGAACAATGACAAGTATTTGTATAAATGTATAAATGTATAAATGACAAGTATTTGGGACTGCTAGTGCTCATGCAAACAAACATTTTACAACTGCTACCAACCAAAAACAGTTGTGTCAAGGAGACCCTTGGAGAGGTATGGTTCACAATACCAAGCAAGATTCCAAGGAAAAACCTTTTCTCCCCATAATGACATTTTCCTCCTGAGCTGACAGTCCTACAAGACATGTGACTTTAACATATCAAAGAACAAACACTTCGTACCAAAACTCAAGAGTGAGGATTTGGTCTAAGGCAGGTTTGAGGGCTTGCCGCAAGGCTGTTCTCTGCCGATGGCAAACAGCAGTGGGCTGACTGGGCTCTATGGCTGATGCCAGGAGAGGGGTTGCCGAACAGAAGGTATGAGAGAACAGGACAGCATTCTCCGGAGCAGAGCTTACACTGGAGAGGCATCCTGCTGATTCTGGTATAATGACTGTCTGGTCTGCCAACAGACATAATTCACTGTGGGTTTGAGACTGCTAGATAAACACTACCAAAAAATAAGTTAAAAAAGTAAACAAAATCACAACAAGACAGGTTATGAATTTATTCTACAGCTAGACGGACATCCATGTCACAGACATCAATGCTAGAGTTCCTTTTTAGCCGCAGTGACACTAAAGCTGAATTTAAATACCCCCAGCTCCTGACACCTCAGAATCTCCCCCACATGGGCAGACGTGAAGTTTACACCAGTCCAAATAATGATTAGCTGCAACACGCGCATATTAGCATGATCGCAGGTCAGAACAGGAAATGGAAGAGTCCCTGTGTTCATCGGGTAAAAAGGTAATCTACTGTAACTCGTGGCCAGACTGCTCCCAACTTTCCTCACATAGACAACTGTACTAAACGTCAAACATCAGTCCAGTGTAAAATGGACCATAACCCACACATAGGCCCCTCTATACAAGTGTCCAGCAAAGCAGGGAATACGAAGCAGTAGTCAGAAAAATTAAGTGGAAGTGCTGCCATAGGAGAGAGACCGAGACACTATTCTGCAGGGACTGGGCTGCGAAGTTCAATCCCCTCATCTTTGGAGAAAACAGAGACAGATCTAAAATTGGCAGGCTTATTTATCATTCCTTATCTTGCCACAGTTCTCTCCTGTTGCATCTGAAACAGCCCTGATCTGGGTCTCTGGCAGGCCGTGTATGGAGCCAGTCTAGATCTACATCTGAAACAGCTCACTTTACTCTGTCCCTCCTCTCCTTCGTCGTGACACTGCGGACTGGTGCCAACTCCAAGAGACAACTCCCTCTCTGGACCGGAGTCAAGCAGGGCAAATGTTAAACTGCAACAAGGGATCTGCACACCAAGGACAAAGTGCAGCACCACTCAGTGTTAACTATTGCCACACAAACAAACCCAGCTTTATTTTGCACTGATACAAGAGTCATGTCACAAGGCTAAAGGATTTGAAAGACCCCCATTACTAAAGTGATGTCAAAAATAACACCTTCCATTTTCCTGTTGACTGATTTCTGTATACATTAACATTCCAAAAACAACATTGTTACACAAATAATTGTACCAGATTGCAACTGTTGTTCAGTAAGAGAGATGTTAGCTAGGGGTGTTGGGTAGAGGTGCAAGGGAATTTCCCCATGTGAAACTAAGACTAGGCCAGTTGAGGAAATGGAAGGCTACACATAGCTAGCCTATATCACATTACAATAGAGTTGATGATGGCTGTTGCACATGACCTGACAGAGGGAGAGAAAAAGCATCTGGTGTTGTTCGTTCCTTGCATGAGTCTGATGCAAGGATACAGAATGGGCATGCAAAACCACAGGAGCAAAGCGTTTTCTCTCTCGATATATTAAGCCTACTTTGGTCGCCAGATAACATTAGGCCTAGTTGTCTAACTGGGTTTGGAGGGTTTCAGTTAATCTGCAAGAAGACAAAAACGCTATTCCAAGAGTGGAATATTGGTTTCAAGGAAAAGCCAGAAAGTTGTAGTTCCTAGCTAACGTTAAAATAATAAGGAGTTCCTGGTTGTCTAAATCCAAAAATGAGAGTTCAAACATGCACCGCCGCTAAGTCTGCTAAATCCTTCTCCTTCCTGTCTCCTGATTCTGCCTCGACCAGACTCTCCTCCCTTTCCGCATCCTATGACTCCTCCTGTCCCCTTTCCTCCTGGCCGGCTTGGCCCTGCCCTTCTGCGCCATGGCTGAGTGACTAAACTTCCAGAGGACCCATCATCCTTTCACGCCCTCCTCTCTACCTTCTCTTCTCCTAAAGCCAATTCTATCAATAAATGTCAAGCTTCTTCCTCTAACCCTAGGAAACTGTTTCCACCTTCTCCTCCGTCCTTAATCCTCCCCTGCGGACAACTTTGTAAACCACTTTGAAAAGAAGGTTGACGACATCCGCTCCACAATCACTCAGTCTATTGAGGCACCTGTCCCAATCACACAGAACTACCCTACACCTTGACCTCTTCCCCAAATGTTCAATTCGACCTTTGCTTTAAAAAGCAACTCAAACAAAGCATGTAAGAATGAACTAAAGCTATTGAATTCTACAGTGCCAATATACTGTGTTATTTAAGCAATAAGGTACGAGGGGGTCTGGTATATGGCCAATATACCACGGCTAAGGGTTGTTCTTAGGCACAACGGAAACTGTGCCAATATATCCTCAAAGCACCAGCTTCCAGGGCATTATCACTTTTATACAACTGGGTCACCAACATATTTAAATAATGATTTTCATATTTTAATTGAAAACGTTATTTACGACTAGTTCACGTCCATAGATGCAGAACAAAAACTGGATCGCGTATATGGCAACCGAACAACCAGCCGGCTTGGGTAGCAACCCCAGATTTGTATCGGGACTATATTGTAACGACCCTGGGTTTATAAGCGCAGAAATCGACTCTGCAGCTGGAGCATGCTTTTGCTGCACAGTCGATAGCGCGCCGGACCTCGGGCTAGAAGGTCGAGGGTTCGAGACCTGCTCCATGCTGTTTCATTACATTGGTGTGTGCTTGACCGGTGAGCGCGTTCCTGTAAAACGTAGTCACAAGCTAGCGCGAGGACGCGCTCTTTAGGATGAAATAGTATGAATACCATACTGACTGGCAACGTTCTTATCCCTTGCTTGCTACCTAGCCAACTATGGCTAACGTACAGTCACGTCAAACTGTGCCAGAATAACATTGAAGTAGCCGCATTTGCAGAAACTGTTTTCTAGTGACATTTATTTGCACACATCCATAACAATGAGCTAATGATGCGCGATTTCACCTGGCATAGAAAATGTGCTCTCTCGTCAGGACACTTGTTCAGAGGAGCTAGCCAAACAACACAGCTAACACAATCAATTCAAACTGAAGCTGGAAAGACTTCAAACTAGCTGCACTTCGGTTCGTTTTACCTGTTGTTTTCTATTGATAGTTATTTGTATATGTCCATAAAAATTATGCTGATTCATGATTTCGACTAGCTGAGAAAAACTGCCGACCTGTCTCTCATCCCAACTCGTTCATTACTATGGGACAGCTGGAACTCCAATTTGAATATTGAAACAATGTTGCAAATGTTGGAGACCGAAAGCAATCTGTTGAAAACCAAATGTTAGTCTAAAAGAAATGCGAGATAATGTCTAGATGGTTTTTATAGTAGAGATCAAGTTTATAAATTGCCTGGCTGGGTTTATGAGACAGTGGATTGTTTAGTCAGATGGAACAGAGTATAGGCATTTTAATGTCATAGATTTAGCCGATGGTAACTTGTGGAAGAGACACCGGCTGGAATGCGGTTTTAACCAATCAGCATTCAGAATTGAACGGACCATGGGATAGACGCAACTCAACAGCCGGCAACACTCGCGGTCCGAAAATGACAGACCCGGCCAGGTGAGAATAAGGGCTGGCGGGCGCATATTAGCCAGCTAAATTAACTACACAAAAACGTTAAATCCTTCACTGGCTGGGTCCCTGTAAAAGTAAAAACATACGTTACTATCTTGGCTACTGTAGGTTACGGCACTCAGTAGAAACAACGCCGAACGAGGTACATGTCAGAGTCAGTCTCAATATTACTATCCAGTTCCACATATTCTCCTTTAATTAAAAATTACCTTCGTCAAAGACGTGTCTTTTGCGGTTTTGTTCGAAATGATTCCGTTTCCTCAGCCCGCTAACCCCCGCCATCTTGTCCTGTTTAAAATAATCCCACGTAGTTGCGTCAAAGAACACTTCTTCTTCTTTGGGATTGTGTTGTTGGATCGCATCCAATACACCGCCACCTACTGTACTGACTGGAGTGTTTGGCCGTTCACGGCCTGCCTACATTACATTTTTGTGATAAGGTACTATAAAATTGGGGGAAAGGAAAAATTTGCCCTATCTAAGAATATTAAAAATATATATAAAAAAATACCACCCCATTCCACTATTTACCCTTTAAAATCCTACTCAAGAGGCCTAAATAACTCTTATTTTTCTTCTTCTTCTTCTATGGTATATTGTCGATCACATAATTTAATGTGCCTCCTGTTTCCATACCTACTAGGCGGGATGGAAACAGGATTCCCAGCAAAACTGAACAAACTACCCAACAAATTACCAAAGAAATACATAAATAATTCTAACAACTTTTCCAGTAAAAAATACAACCGATCTGATTCCTACACAGGCACAAGGGGAACCTGGGAGGGTGGGTCTTCCGGCGCCAATACCTCTTGCAAGTCTTCAGATGTAAAATCCTTAAGTCCACAAAAACTTTTCTGCCGCAGCCACAATAATGTCCAGTTTCTTAGACTTCTTTGAGACTTGTGCTGTACAGTTTATCACTGTGGCAATGAACACAACAAAATCCACACAGGGTATCTTTTGTCTGGAAGCAAACATTTACTACAGGCTGTGGTGTATCCACTACCATCACTTGTTTTCTCAATTATTTTATTCGCCTCCGCATAGGAGATTTGCTAGACCGCTCTAACTTTGCCACTTTAATCTCCTTCACCCTTACAGGGCACTCCAGGAGCTCAGAATCATGATCCCCACCAGAATTGCTACACTGTTGTCATTCTACACATCGTTCTTCAGTATACTCTGTTCGTCTGCACACACTTGAAACATGGCGAAATCCTTTTACAATTCTTACACTGCAGTGGTTTGGGGACGAAAACTCTTATGACGTATCTTACATAACCAAGCTTCACATGCGTAGGTATTTGCTCTTCATCAAAAAACAACAAGACCGACAGACTTTCTTCTTTTTCTTCATTCACCCAGCAGGTCAGAAACTGGGCACCAACCATGGCAGGAATTCTCTTCATGTATTCAACCTGAACATCCGTCGTCACCCCTGAGATGACTCCTTTGACGGTTGCCCTACTCCGAAGTTCAAAACATAAAACTTCTGTTGTGCGGATTCTTTTGAGGCCCACTACAATCTTCCTCTGTTCTTCAGAAATATAACGAATCAAAATATCAGTCACACACTCCACTCCAATTTTAGACAATTTCCTTTTTGTTCCAGTTTTCAATACTACTGTCCATTCAGAACATTCATCTTCACCAAATTTGCTTGACCCGCTGCTTGATTCGAACTCAGCATCCACTTCTGCCATTTTCCCACGAGCCTCCTCCTCCTCCTTCTTCTTCTACCAAAAATATGCATTACCGCCACCAATTGGACTGGAGTGTAAATCCATTACACTGTGATGCAAAAAAGGGAAAAGGGGGAAAATGATGAAAATGACCCTGCCTACTCTACATTCATTAAAAAAACACCACCCCGTTACACTACTTTGACCGACAGCCAGGGAGGACGGGACACTACCATTCAACACACCCTGTAACTCCTCTGCAGTAAAATCTTGTAAACCCAAGTACTTCTCTGCAGCTGCCACCATAACATCTATTTTTGTGATGAATGTTTAATTTCTGCAGTACAGTTTATAACCATGGCAATGTACTCTAAAAAGCCAACTTTACTGAATCGCATTTCATTCGTACTGGCAAAGGTCTACTACTCACCGGGAGCCACTTAGGATACCTCACCCTCGACCCATCTTCCTCTACTTTCTTCACTGCCTCAGTATACGACATCTTCTGTACAACTCTGACGCTGTTAACCTCAACCTGCCTCTCTCGCACCGGACACTTCTGATCCCCAGCAACAAGGGCACCCTTATAGTTAACACATACTACTTCTTTCACCGACACTACACATTTCTTTGTCCAATGCCCTTCTGCACACTTCTCACATCTAGGAATCTCCCTCCTACATACTGCTGCAACATGATCATAAGCTTGGTACCTGAAACACAGTAGTGTGTTCTGCACAAAAGCTCTTATAGGATAACTGATATATCCTAACATTACTTTGTAGTGGAAACGCTCGCTACTGGGTCTGCGTTGCACCAAATGACGGGCTTCACAGACACCGGGAATCTTCCCCCTGCTACTCTCGGTCCAGTGATCCCGCCGACCAAGGCCGGGTCTGAGGAACTATTTGGTGTAGGAGCTAGCCTAGCTGCTAGCTAGCTGCCTATCAAGCTAGCAGGGTTTTCTCAATCTTCCCTGTGACCTGCCCTGCCCATAACAAAGACCAAAGCCGGCGGTAGCACCATTGAGGACAGTGGTGTCTCACTATCACAGATGAAGGATCTTTTAAACAAACAAAAATAGTTCTACAATCAGTTGTTACAACAACAAGAATATACAGTAGCTTCGTGTTTTGTCCGAATACTGCTCAATTCAACTAATAAAAGAATGGACGACCTGACCAGAGAGGTCCAGGACCTGAAGAACAGTTTGCAGTTCTCCCGGGTCAGCTCGATGAGTTCAAACAGGAGAATGGCAAGATTACAGCAATCTGTAAGTCATTGAGAGAGGACATCAGATCTGTGTGTGAATCCATGATAACAATGACGGAGAAATCAGACTCGAGGGACAATCAAGGCGGAACAACATGGTTGTGGATGCAATTGCAGAATCTCCACATGAGACCTGGATGGAATCTGAGTACAAAGTGAGTGAAATGATCTCGGAGAAATTGAAGATGGATCACAGGAAGATTGAGGTGGAGCATGCCCACAGGACTGGAAAACCAATGATAAGCCCAGGTGACAGGCCCAGGCCGATAGTGGTCACGTTCTTGAGGTTGAAGGACAAGGTAGCTGTTCTGGAATGAGCCAAGAACTTGAGAGGAACGTATATCTTCCTCAACAAGGACTATCCTGAAACTGTGTGCCGGAAGAGGAAAGATCTTATCCCAGCCATGAAAGCTGCCAGAGCGCGTGGGGACATTGCTTACATCCGCTATGACAGGCTCATTGTCCACCCTCTCTCCCAGAAGCCTGGAAGGGATGAAAGAGCCAAGCCAATGGGTTCAAAGCTTCAACCCTGCAGCACACACACACACAAATTGATTAATGGACTGCTGAATGTATATTTTTTTCTCTTGCTTTGTTTGCTCTTTTCCATATCATGTCTATCTCTGATAAGCTACCCAGGAAGGGGCTGAAAATGGCCCATGTTAATATATGTAGCCTTAGAAATAAGGTTCATGAAATCAATAACTTGCTAACATCAGATAACGTTCATATATTTGCCATTTCTGAGACTCAGATAATTAATTTGATGATACAGCAGTATCAGTACAATGATAACATCTATAGAAGAGACAGAAATGCTTAAGGGGGAGGTGTTGCTATATATATTCAGAGCCATATCCCTGTAATGCTTAGAGAAGATCTTATGTCAAGTGTTATTGAAGTGTTGTGGTTGCAGATTCACTTGGCACATCGAAAGCCTTTTCTTTGGGGTGTTGCTATAGGCCACCAAGTGCAAGCAGTCAGAATCTAAATAATATGTGTGAAATGATTGATAGTGTATGTGAAGTAAACAGAGAGGTCTACTTTCTTGGGAACCTGAATATTGACTGGTTTTCATCAAGCTGTCCACTCAAGAGAAAGCTTCTCACTGTAACCAGTGCCTGTAATCTGGTTCAGGTTATTAATCAACCTACCAGGGTGTTTACAAACACTACAGGAACAAGATCATCCACATGTATTCATCACATTTTTACTAATACTGTAGAACTTTGTTCTAAATCTGTATCCGTACCCATTGGATGAAGTGATCACAATATAGTGGCTATATCCAGGAAAGCCACAGTTCCAAAAACTGGGTCTAAAATAGTGTATATTTTGCTGTGACTCTTATGTGGATGATGTTACAATATTTGATGGTGTGATGTGATTAATAAGGAGCATCCAGATAATGCACTTGATGAATTTATGAAATTGCTTCTTCCAATTATTGATAAACATGCACCTGTTAAGAAACTGACTGTTAGAACTATTAAGGCTCCATGGATTGATGCGGAATTGAACAACTGTATGGTTGAAAGAGATGGGGCAAAATGAGTGGCTAATACGTCTGGCTACACATCTGACTGGCTGATCTACTGCATATTGAGCAATTATGTGACTAATGTCATGACGTGCCCTGGGGGTATCATAGGCGCCCCCCCCCCCTCTCACTCTCCACAGTTTTATGACTTAACGACAGGTCGTAAATTCCTGGAAGGAACACTCTCCCCCTTTGGGCATGCAGTATTGAGAGAGAGAGAACAAAGAACTAGACTTGGCCAAACTCCTAAATCCCCAACATGGGAGAATTAAACAATATTTCCACTTTTGAGAATGTGGGAATGGTCCGTGGACACTTAAGGGACAGTTACGATGAGTGTGTTTCATTTGGTGATCTCATGAAGGACAGGAAACATACATAACGGTATCTCTTAAAGTGTACATTTTCCAGCTGTCAGGTTTACATCTAAATATTGTGAAACATATGTGATTAAACATGAAACTATTTGTGAAAAGATATGTGATATTATCCTTCTTAATGAGAGTATGGATTTTCATATAAAGTTAACCAAGTCAGTAACCACGCCCACGAGAGCATAGACATTACGTTGGCGTCATGGACCGCCCTTTTCTACTGAAATGTATAAAACCAGCCGTGACGAAATGTACATTTCATGCCAAAGAGACCCACGGTAAGCCGGACGTCTCGAGCTAAGGTTGCAAATTATTAAAATCTGAGACTATCGATCACTACAGAAGAGCAAATCTTAGATTTATAATTACTAGTCTGTAGCTAGAAATGACGTAAATCTAGAACGAGAATACCGCCAACCGCCGAAGCATCTATCTATGACAACATATCTGAATGGTACTCTGAAGTATCCTTCTAACCACTTACAACCACGAAAGACATTGTGACTTCTGGTAAAGTTAACCAGAGACTCTGATGAACTCTACAGGACGATCGAGGATTCCAACAGAGAAGACAACAACGACAATTGGGCGTAATTATATAAATTGCAATTATTCTCAAATGAGCGGCCGTTCATGTACAAAGGATTAGCATTTCAATGAATATAACTATAGACTGTGTGTAGTGAATCCATTTAGTTTTTCCCGCTCTTTCTCAGTCCCCACCCCCTTTCCTTTTGTCTACCAAGTCGTCATATCGGCTTAGCCCACTAGGGACTTATCAATGCATTGTGTTAGTAACCAATGTATTTCTGTGATTAGTTAGTTAGTAAATAAATAATTAAGCCAATTTGTATATTGCTGATTCATTATGGAAACTAGGGTTCGTGCAGATGACCAAGAATTTTACGACATTCAGATGAGACTGATAGAAGGTAAAGAATAATTAATGACTGATTGATGACTGAAATGTAAGAGATCTTTAGATCTCTAAGAGTTAATTCGGAAGATGGAACTCCTTAAATAAACTTCTCCGTGGTGCCCCAGGTTATTAATGAGTTAATTGTTGCATGATTTAATTCAATCACGTAATCAATTAAACGTTAGGTAATCGATTTGATAAAATAGCATGTCATCACATTAAGGATACCACAGACACAACACTAAACTTAACAAAAGGAAGAAGAAACTGTATTATAAAGCCAAGATTGATGATATAAAGAATGATGGAAAAAAACTTGAGTATTTTAAATTAAATTATGGCCAGAAAGACAAATTCAACTCCATCTTTCATCGAATCAGATGGCTTATTCATCACAAAATCATTTGATGTTGCCAATTACTTTTTATAATGACTTCATTGGCAAAGTGGGCAAACTTAGGCAGGAAATGCCAACAATGAACAGTGAACCATCATATTAATCCATAAAAAAACAAAGAATGAAAGAAAAGCATTACAAGTTAGAATTTTTTGAAGTTAGTATGGGAGAGGTGGAAAAATGACTGTTATCGATCAATAATGACAAACCTCCTGGCATTGACAACTTAGATTGAAAGCTACTGAGGATAGTAGCTGACTCCTATCTGTCATATCTTTAACTTAAGCCTAGGCGTCCCGCTAGCAGGACAACTTCTGGTGAAACTGGAGGGTGCGCAATTCAAATAAATAATCATAAAAATGGTGGATATTAAACATTTAGGTACATATAAAAGTGTCTTATATCGGTTGAAAGCTTAAATTATTGTTAATCTAACTGCACTGTCCGATTTACAGTAGCTATTACTGCAAAAACATGCCATGCGATTGTTTGAGGACGGCGCCCCACATCAAAATATTTTTCCATCTGCACAGGTTTCATAAATTCACAAATGGTGATTAAATATTCACTTACTTTTTGAAAATGTTCCTCTGATTTGTCATCCAAAGGGTCCCAGCTATAACATGTAGTGTCGTTTTGTTAGATAAAATCGTTTTTTTATCCCAAAAAGTCTGTTTTGTTGGCGTCATCGATTTGAGTAATCCACTCGTTCAACATGCAGAGAAAGGAATCCGAAAATCTACCCCTAAACTTTGATTCAACAAGTCAAAATACGTTTCTATTTACTCCTCAGATACCCTAAAATGTAATCAAACTATAATATGTCTTACAGAAAGAAGTATGTTCAATAGGAAACTGATTTTAGCAGGTGCGTCCTGTCTTCATGGCGCACGCAAACACGAATTTCCAAGATTGTGTCCCTGTACTAAAACTGATATTTCTTATTCGTTTTCGAAGTTACAAGCCTGAAACCTTGAACATAGACTGCTGACACCCCGAAGCCATAGGAATTGCATCCAGGGAGCTAATTCTCAGTATGACTTTATACTTGCCATTCTAAGAGGATGGTCTCTCAAAAATAAATCAGGTTGGTTATTCTTTGGATTTTCTCCTACCATATCTATTGTGTTATATTCTCCTACATTATTTTAACATTTCCACAAACTTCAAAGTGTTTTCTTTCCAATGGTACCAATTATATGAATATCCTGGCTTCAGGGCCTGTCACGGCTGTCGTAAGAACGGGACCAAGGCGCAGCGGATGTTGAGTTCCACATATTTAATTCAAAGAGAAACTTAAACAAAAGAAAATATATCAATAAACGAACAGCTAAACGTGACTACGTGGTGCACAAACACAAAACAATATCCCACAAATGCAGGTGGGGAAAAAGCCTACCTAAATATGATCCCCAATTAGAGGCAATGATTACCAGCTGCCTCTAATTGGGAACCACACAAACCACCAACCTAGAAATCTATAAACTAGATAACCCCCCCAGTCACGCTCTGACCTAAACACCATAGAGAACCGAGGGCTCTCTATGGTCAGGGCGTGACAGTACACCCCCCCCCCCCCCCCCAAAGGTGCGAACTCCGGCCGCAAAACCTGAAACCAAATGGGGAGGGTGGGTGACTAGTGTCGGTGGCGGCTCCGGTGCAAGTTTTTCCCTCACCCAGACCACGGATCCGGCCATGGAGCCGGGTTGGACGCCGCGCCTGGACTGGGCACTAGCGCCGAGGAAGGCTCCGGCCATGGAGCTGAGTTGGCCGCCGCACCCGGACTGGGCACTGGCGCCGAGGAAGGCTCTGGCCATGGAGCTGAGTTGGCCGCCGTGCCTGGACTGGGCATCGGCGCAGAGGAAGGCTCCGGCCTTGGAGCTGGACTGGACGCCATGCCCGGACTGGGCCCCAACGCAGAGGAAGGATCTGGCCTTGGAGCGGGACTGGACGCCGTGCCTGGACTGGGCACCGGCGCAGAGGAAGGCTCCGGCCTTGGAGCGGGACTGGACCCTGTGCCTGGACTGGGCACCGGCGCCGAAGAAGGCTCCGGACATAGAGTAGGACTGGACGCCGTGCCTGGAAGCTCCGGACCGCTGACCGTCGCTGGAGGTTCCGGACCGTGGACCGTCGTGGGAGGTTCCGGACTGTGGACCGTTGCGGGAGGTTCTGAACCGTGGACCGTCGCAGGAGGTTCCGGACTGTGAAACGTTTCTGGAAGCTCTGGACTGGGAACCGTCGCCGGAAGCTCTGGACTGGGAACCGTCGCCGGAAGCTCTGGACTGTGAACCGTCGCCGGAAGCTCTGGACTGTGAATGCGCACTGGAGGCCTAGTACGTGGAGCCGGTACAGGTGGCACCGGACTGGTTACACGCACTTCAGGGCAAGTGCGAGGAGCAGGCACAGGACGTAACGGACTGGGGAGGCGCACTGGAGGCCTAGTGTGTGGAGGTGGTACCGGACTGGTGACATGCACTTCGGGGAGAGTACGGGGAGCGGGCACAGGACGTACCGGACTGGGGAGACGCACTGTAGGCCTGATGCGTGGATCCGGCACAGGTGGCACCGGACTGGTGTCTACATTGTAGAATAATAGTGAAGACATCAAAACTATGAAATAACACATATGGAATCATGTAGTAACCAAAAAAGTGTTAAATGTATCAAAATATATTTTAGATTCTTCAAAGTAGCCATCCTTTGCCTTGATGACAGCTTTGCACACTCTTGGCATTCTCTCAACCAGCTTCACCTGGAATGCTTTTCCAACCGTTTTGAAGGAATTCCCACATATGCTGAGCTCTTGTTGGCTGCTTTTCCTTCACTCTGCGGCCCAACTCATCTCAAACCATCTGAATTAGGTTGAGGTCGGGTGATTGTGGAGGCCAGATCATCTGATACACCACTCCATCACTCATTCTTGGTCAAATACCCCCTACACAGCCTGGAGGTGTGTTGGGTCATTGTCCTTTTGAAAAACAAATGATAGTCCCACTAAACGTAAACCAGATGTAATTGCGTATCGCTGCAGAATGCTGTTGTAGCCATGCTGGTTAAGTGTGCCTTGAATTTTAAATATATCAATGACAGTGTCACCAGCAAAGCACCCCCACACCATCGCACCTCCTCTTCCAATGCATCACGGTGGGAACCACACATGCAGAGATCATCTGTTCACCTATTCTGCGTCTCACAAAGACACGGTGGTTGGAACCAAAAATCTCTAATTTGGACTCATCAGACCAAAGGACAGATTTACAGAGGTCTAATGTCCATTGCTCATTTGTCTTGGCCCATGCAAGTCTCTTATTATTATTGGTGTCCTTTACTAGTGGTTTATTTGCAGCAATTCGACCATGAAGGTCTGATTCTCCTCTGAGCAGTTGATGTTGAGATGTCTGTTTCTTGAACTCTGTGAAGCATTTATTTGGGTTGCAAATTCTGAGGCTGGTAACTTTAATGAACGTATCCTCTGCAGCTGAGGTAACTCTGGGTCTTCCTTTCCTGTGGCGGTCCTCATGAGAGCCAGTTTCATCATAGCGTTTGATGGTTTTTGCGACTGCACTTCAAGAAACTTTCAAAGTTCTTGACATTTTCTGTTTTGACTGACCTTCATGTCTTAAATTAATGAAGGACTGTCATTTCTCTTTGCTTATTTTAGCTGCTCTTGCCATAATATTGACGTGGTCTTTTACCAAATAGGGATATCTTCTGTATACCACCCCTAAATGATTGCCTCAAACGCATTAACTTTTTTGGTTACGACATGATTCCATATGTGTTATTTCATGGTTTTGATGTCTTCACTATTATTCTACAATGTAGAAAATAGTAAAATTAAAGAAAACCCTGTAATGAGTAGGTGTCCAAACTTTTGACTGGTACTGTATCTGTTATGGCTTTCAACCTCCGCCATATCGTGGATTCAGAGCTATCTATCTAATAGAACTCAAAGGATTTTATTTAGTGGAAGCTTCTCTAAGGTCAAACATGTAAAGTGTGGTGTACCGCAGCACAGCTCTCTAGGCCCTTACTCTTTTCTAATTTTTCCAATGACCTGCCTCAGGCATTAAACAAAGCCCGTGTGTCCGTGTATGCTGATGATTTAACCATATACGCATCAGCAACCACAGCTAATTGAAGTCACTGAAACCCTTAACAAAGAGTTGCAGTCTTTTTTGAAATGTATTGTATTTGGCACAAATTATTTGGTGTTACCTTTGATTGTAAACTGTTATGGTCAAAACATATAGATTCAATGGTTGTAAAGATGGGCAGAGGTCTGTCTTAATAAAGAGATGTTCTGCTTTTTTGACATCACACTCCAAAAAGCAAGTCCTGCAGGCTCTAGTTTTGTCTTATCTTGATTATTGTCCTGGCGTGTGGTCGAGTGCTGCAAGGAAAGACCTAGTTAAGCTGCAGCTGGCCCAGAACAGAGCGGCACGTCTTGCTCTTCATTGTAATCAGAGGGCTGATATAAATACTATGCATGCCAGTCTATCTTGGCTAAGAGTTGAGGGGAGACTGACCTCTTTTTTTTTAACTTCTTCTTTATATGAGATACATTAATGTGTTGAAAATCCCAAATTCTTTGCATAGTCAACTTACACACAGCTCTGTAACACACACTTACCCCACCAGACATGCCACCAGGGGTCTTTTTACAGTCCCCAAATCCAGAACAAACTGTAGAAAGCGTACAGTATTATATAGAGCCATTATTGCATGGAACACCATTCCATCTCATATTGCTCAAATGAACAGGAAACCTGGTTTCAAAAAACAGATAAAGCATCACCTCACGGCATTCCCCAAAGACTGGAAATCTGCCGCGGTCATCCCCCTCTTCTAAGGGGGAGACACTCTAGACCCAGACTGCTACAGACCTATATCTATCCTACCCTGCCTTTCTAAGGTCTTCGAAAGCCAAGTTAACAAACAGATCACCGGACCTCTGGCAGTCTCTATGGGGGTGCCACATAGTTCAATCCTCGGGCCGACTCTTTTCTCTGTATACATCAATGATGTCGCTCTTGCTGCTGGTGATTCTCTGATCCACCTCTACGCAGACGACACCATTCTGTATACTTCTGGACCTTCTTTGGAAACTCTGTTAACTAACCTCCAGACGAGCTTTAATGCCATACAACTCTCCTTCCGTGGCCTCCAACTGCTCTTAAATGCAAGTAAAACTAAATGCATGCTCTTCAACCGATCGCTGCCCACACCTGCCCGCCTGTCCAGCATCACTGCTCTGGACGGTTCTGACTTAGAATATGTGTACAACTACAAATACCTAGGTGTCTGGTTAGACTGTAAACTCTCCTTCCAGACTCACATTAAGCATCTCCAATCCAAAATTAAATCTAGAATCGGCTTCCTATTTCGCAACAAAGCCTCCTTCACTCATGCTGCCAAACATACCCTCGTAAAACTGACCATCCTACCGATGCTTGACTTCGGCAATGTCATTTACAAAATAGCCTCCAACACTGTACTTAGCAAATTGGATGCAGTCTATCACAGTGCCATCCGTTTTGTTACCAAAGCCCCATATACTACCCACCACTGCGACCTGTATGCTCTTGTTGTCTGGCCCTCGCTTCATATTCGTCGCCAATCCCACTGGCTCCACATCATCTATAAGTCTTTGCTAGGTAAAGCACCGCCTGGTCACCATAGCAGTACCCACCCGTAGCACGCGCTCCAGCAGGTATATTTCACTGGTCACCCCCAAAGCCAATTCTTCCTTTGGCCGCCTTTCCTTCCAGTTCTCTGCTGCCAATGACTGGAACTAACTGCAAAAATCACTAAAGCTGGAGACTCATATCTCCCTCACTAACTTTAAGCACCAGCTGTCAGAGCAGCTCACAGATCACTGCACATGTACATAGCTTATCTTTAAATAGCCCATCCAACTACCTCATCCCCATACTGTTGTTTATTTTATTTATTTTGCTCCTTTGCACCCCAGTATTTCTACTTGCACACTCATCTTCTGCACATCTATCACTCCAGTGTTTAATTGCTATATTGTAACTATTTCGCCACGATGGCCTATTTATTGCCTTACCTCCCTTGTCCTACTTCATTTGCACACATTGTATATAGACCTTTTCTATTGTATTATTGACTGTATGTTTGTTTATTCCATGTGTAACTCTGTGTTGTTTTTGTGTCGCACTGCTTTGCTTTATCTTGGCCAGGTCGCAGTTGTAAAAGATAACTTGTTCTCAACTAGCCTACCTGCTGAAATAAAATCAAAAAAATAACTCCTCTCCCCTATTTGACCTACATAGTTTGTATATTTATTGATATGTTTAATTTGTTGACGTAGTTCTGTTCTTGTCTATTAATGTTCTGTATTATGTCATGTTTCATGTTTTGTGCGGACCCCAGGAAGAGTAGCTGCTGCTTTTGCAACAGCTAATGAGGTTCCAAATAAAATACCAAATACCAAATACCAAGAAACACAAAAAATTATCACCTTCACCAATTCAACAGCAAGAACTGCATGGGAGTCTAGAACTGCATGGGAGTGCAGTCTGTATCAATTATATGATTCTATTACTTAATATATGACTCAGGAGCCAAGCCTCTTTTAGCCCATTGCCAGAAATCCTCTTCCACAGTAGTCCTTTATTTGTTTTCATTTCATTAACTTTAATTTTAGATACCTAATTTCTAATATATTCATGTTTATGTCAATAGTAGATTCTCCTAAAAAAATGAAATAATGTAGACGCTACACAGCTTCTAGCTTTCTGTGGCTAAGATAGAAACTAGTTATGCAAGTTTCCAAACGCCTTTCTCGCATTCATAAATATTAGACGTGGAGGTGTTTCTCAAATGAGAAGTTGCAGAAGAGACCGGGTCGTTCAAAATAGGCCACACAGAAAGGAGGTCTCAGTTTGGTTGAATAATGCCTCAAGCTTAGCAGAGCATTTTTAAAGCCAGAAGAGGGAAATAAAATGACAGGACTGTAGGCTGCAGTATGGTGTTCCTGCTGGTTATAAACCCAGAGAAGTTGTCTCTAATTATACCCATATTTTGTACTTGGCCTATTGATTCTAGCAGCAGTAGCAGAGGTGAGGGGGAGAGAAAAACCCTTTTGTATTCCTCAGAGGAGAGCAGGCTTGCCACTACCCACATTGCACTTGAGAGAAACTGCTAGATCTATTTACATAACTACACTGCTCTCTAGACAATTTGAGGAGAAAAGGAGGTCAGAGAGGATGAGGTGGGAACTTGAGACCCCTTCAGCATCTGTAGATCCACCATAGAGTGACTAAGGAAATCACACAAGCTACTGCAAAATGTGTATATACAGTATTGCCCATGGAGCTGAATGGATTCTGTGTTGGTTTATCTTTGTCTAGCCGTTATGGTTCGTACTTAGGGATCATTGATGCACTTTAAAAAGCAATGAACATCTTCAGTTGAGAGGTGCAATAACATTCTGTTATTTACCTGACATGATATCATCTGCTGCCTACTATCACTATTTGGATAAGAGCAGTAAACGTATAGTGATGTTGATTGAAGTAATGGTCTCCTTGTGGAACAGAACAAACACAATAAAACTGGAGTAGGGCCCTCGAGGTATGGAGGCTTCAGACTAGTCTAGATTGCTCAGGTCTTCACCAACTTTTGTTTCAGTTGTTTGAAAGTCGACAAAGTTACGGCATCGCATCAACGATGGCTACTGTTTGTGTTCATGCTCGAATAAAACAAGGCCAAGGACAAACCTCCACAGTAAATTCATTCTGAATAGGAGAGCTGACATAGAAGAGCATGATAAATGTGATGATCAGTCACCATACAGTAAGTGCTAGATGTGGAGGTCCATAATGTAATAAATAGCTATGTTTTTTGGCAGCAAACTGACTAGTTTCAAAATATGAGACATACGCATTGTAATCCTTCAACACTGACACAATTAAAAGAACAAGGACAAGATAAGCCTCTATTTGACTAATTTCAGCTAGTCAGACTTCCACAAACTTGCTTTCGTAGCCTAATTTCTCAGTTAGTGTGTTTGAATTGGAAGGGTTTGAACTTGGCTCTTTCCCCAGGGTTCATGGGAGTTATAAACTCATCAAAAAAAGAAACGTCCTGTCACTGTCAACTGCGTTTTTTCCCAGCAAACTTAACATGTGTAAATATCTGTATGAACAACTGAACAAGTTTCACAGACATGTGACTTACAGAAATTGAATAATGTGTCCCTCAACAAAGGGGGGAGGGGGGGGTCCAAATCAAAAGTAACAGTCAGTATCGCAGTACTGCAGTACATCTCCTCCTCATGGACTGCACCAGATTTGCCAGTTCTGGCTGTGAGATGTTACCCCACTCTTCCACCAAGGCACCTGCAAATGGCCCTAGCCCTCATCCTCCGATCCTACAGGTCCCAGACGTGCTCAATGGGATTGAGATCCGGGCTCTTCGCTGGCCATGGCAGAACACTGACATTCCTGTCTTGCAGGAAATCACGCACAGAATGAGCAGTACGGCTGGTGGCATTGTTATGCTAGAGGATCATGTCAGGATGAGCCTGCAGGACGGGTACCACATGAGGGAGGGGGATGTCTTCCCTGTAACGCACAGCGTTGAGATTGCCTGCAATGGCAACAAACTCAGTCCGATGACACTGCCCCAGACCATGACGGACCCTCCACCTCCAAATCGATCCCGCTCCAGAGTACACGCTCATTCGACGATAAACGTGAATCCGACCATCACCTCTGGTGAGGCAAAACCGCGACTCGTCAGTGAAGAGCACTTTTTGTCAGTCCTGTCTGGTTTAGCAATGGTGGGGTTGTGCCCATAGGCAACGTTGTTGCCAGTGATGTCTGCCTTACAACAGGCTTACAAGTCATCAGTCCAGCCGCTCTCAGCCTATTGCAGACAGTCTGAGCGCTGATGGAGGGATTGTGTGTTCCTGGTGTAACTCGGGCAGTTGTTGTTGCCATCCTGTACCTGTACCGCAGGTGTGATGTTCGGATGTACCAATCCTGTGCAGGTGTTGTTACACGTGGTCTGCCACTGCGAGGATGATCAGCTGTCCGTCCTGTCTCCCTGTAGTGCTGTCTTAGGCGTCTCACAGTACGGACATGGCAATTTATTGCCCTGGCCACATCTGCAGTCCTCATGCCTCCTTGCAGCATGCCTAAGGCACGTTCATGCAGATGAGCAGGGACCCTGGGCATCTTTCTTTTGTGGTTTTTCAGAGTCAATAGAAAGGCCTTTTTAGTGTCCTAAGTTTTCATAACTGTGACCTTAATTGCCTACCGTCTGTAACCTGTTAGTGTCTTAACGACCATTCCACAGGTGCATATTCATTCATTGTTTATGATTCATTGAACAAGCATGGGGAAACAGTCTTTAAACCCTTTACATTGAAGATCTGTGAAGTTATTTGGATTTTTACGAACTATCTTTGAAAGACAGGGACGTTGCTTTTTTTGCTGAGTTTATAAAGGAGTTTGTTTAGAGTTGGGCTGAGTGTTAGGAAGTTAATATAATAATATTGTGTATTGTAATGGATTTCTCAAGAGCTCATTTTCATAAAGGGTAATACGTTTACCTCATAGGGGTATTCTTTTTACTGATGCCTAACGAAGTGCTTGCAATTACACAGACATAAAATAAATAGCTAGCTATAGCTCCCCCAAAATAACTAATGCGTACATTATAAATGATGTATGAGACCTTCGGTCAAAGACCAAAATATCTTGCTGTAATTATGTTTTAATCATATCCTGGTGGGGTAGCAGAGGATTACAACACACCTGGGGTGCGTTTCCCCAAAACGTTCTTCAACTTTCTTGAACAGACTTTGAGGTACATTTGCTCCGTTTGGTGTATGTGGAGGGGTGTGGCTTGAAGCAATGAGTGAAAGTATTTCAAGGTTAGCGGCCATGCTGACAGCGTTCCCCAACCCACAACCCAACCCCTCACTGGTCGTTCAACTGTTCGTTCAGAAAAGCACCGTTACGTTTCACACCGTTTTTTCGTATTGAACACAGCCCTGTCAAATAAATATAATGTGTCCTTAAAGCTGTATAAACACATTACTTTAGAGTACTCCTCATACACAGTCTCTATTGATGCACACACTGTAAGACCCATGTGACAAGGTCATGGCCAGGGCTCACTGGTCAGCGATGCTGGACTGGCGAGGTGTGACAGTCCGCCGGATGGCTCGAGGTGGGATTCACAGCTGTCCTCAAATAACCCCTCACATAGCCTTAAGAGATTTACTGGACCTGAGAAAAAGACTGCGGTCGGATATCCAGGCAGGTTGCACTGGATCAACACACACACACACACACACGTGATAAACACACACATAGGCCTACGCATGCATAAACACACACATCCAATTGCCAGGACTACTGAGCCAGGAGATCCCCCTTCCATTCCAGGATTAAATGTGACATTTTGGTTCTCCTGAAGGACTTTTCCCCTGTGTGCGACATGTTCTTCTGCAGTTATAAAATGTCATATATGTGGCTTTCATGTACAGAGAATCAGAGGTAGCTGTCAGTTTACAGGAGAGCTGTCAAGCCTGGCATGTGAGGCTAGAATCATAATGGAGTGGTTAGTGGGAATCGCATCTTTGAAGAGACAAGGATCTCTCTGGGTATCTCTGGGCTCAAGGGCACTTGTTTACATAGATCGGCCTGGCTAACCTAGAAAACTGGGACACAAAGAGCTGGAGCACGTCTGTGCTTATTCTGACTTTCTTATTACAGCCCCTCCCTCTCTGCTCATGTGAAGTCTGTGTAAGTTCATATGAGCTACTATCTTCCTCTTAAATCCTTGCTGTTGGTTTTTTATCACCTTCAGTATAGCACTCATAATACTCTGATTAAATGCTGACCATAAGACCCAGTAATGATAAAAACATGCATACAGCCTTAATATGCTAATGAGCCTGTGACCTGCCCTCAGTTCCAAAGAGAAAAGAGGAGCGGGTCAGTGGCTAAATAAAGAAAGCCAGGGAACTAGAAAAGGAGAGAGAGAGAGAGGTACCCTCCTCGGCTCAGACTGGAGTAAACTGTGTCGCAGCACTGCTATTATTAGTGTCGCAGCCGGCTAGAGAAATATGAGAGACCCACACAGGGAACAGCAACAGGCCGCTGTAAATTTAGAGAGGGTCACGAGAGACCAGCGTTCCCCAACGGATTACTGGGCACCAAGGGTGTGTGTAGGAGTGTGCAGCAAAGCTAGAGAACAGGCTGGAGTGTGAAAAAGAGAGAGATAGGAGAGAGAGGTGTTTGTAAGTGTGTGCCCACTTGGGTTTGTATAAGTTTGTGTTTTTCTTAGTGTTAAGAGTTGAAAGAGCAAGTCATGTTTGTTATTCAAGTACATGTCACTAGCTGAGCACAGGGAAAATAACTATCCCTAATAATGTTACTGTGTGTGTCTCAGTTTTCATCCTCACCTTTCCTGTTCTTTCTCATGTCCTCCCAAGCAGCTCTCCCCACATTACAATGTAAAGAGCCTTCTTGTCAAGTCATGAAAAGTAAAGCTTTAGCTGTGGGAAGGTACTTTCCTTTATTGACAATAGGGACTCTAGAAAGCAAAGGCTGCAGTGTTCTATTTGAACAAGTTATGCCCTCAGAGATACATTTGTGTGCAGAGGGGTCCTCTGAAGTTTGTTTAAGGGAATTCATTGGAGTGTGTTCTCAAAGCTCATAGGGCAGGATAATGCACAATCAGTAGTGTGCATGAGGATTCTATTCTGGTGTCACTCCAGTGACTAACACTGGCACAGATCACAAAACTCCATAAAATCCACCACAAAGCCATAGATACAACGCCATTTAATGACCAGTCAGACATGGAAGTCATGGGATCTGCCCACCTGAACATGCGTGTAGTGTCTTACATTTGATGATAACATGAACTTAAGCACAAGACTCCTGTTTATGGTAACTCCAGGCTTTTGAAATGGAAGTCGGAATGTGGAACAATTCTGGAATAATAAAATGTAAGAGGATCTGTAGACTGTTGAATGCTTAATGAATGTCACATTCTCAGGATGCATCCAGAACCAACCAAACCTGATCCTGTGCCTGGATAAGCCTCCCCTGCAGCAGATACAATAGCAATTTGCTACTTGCAGAAAGGTTGATTAACACCTTAAGTTTTGTACTGTATGTAATTGCTCATGTTATACAGTAGTACATACAGAGTAGACCAATGGAATTTGGCTTTAACATGTAATTTCCTTATTTTGCAAGTAAAATGGGATTCCAAATTTGTTGTGCAAAGAATTTGTACAGTCATATTATTTGTTACACTCTTTGACAGGGCTGTTCCCAAATAACCTTAGGTATTTGAGGGATTAGGAAATCTGAAAATGTTCATAAATGTTTTAAATATACTAATTAATATCAAAATATTTGCTAATTAATGAGGCAAAGAGCTAGGGGTGATGTATAATGATTCTGGATACAGCCATTTTGTGAACATAAGACATATCGGCGTGTCACTAAACACTAAAACAGTCTGAATGTACAAAACTACTGACACTGAACCAGTGCAGGCGAGCCATGATACTACACTGAACCCAGTACTAACATTCAAACAGTGTGCCCCAAAACACTGACATACTACACAGACCATGGGCTCTTCACGTGTAAACATCGTACAAACACAGTGTCTAAAACGCATCATTAAACGGTCCACTCCAAAGCAAAACACCTGCTGACACAATGACCTCAAATAAGATGAATACTATCACCCGCTCCCCTGTCCCAACCCTCTATAGCAGAGCTTTCATTTCAATTCTATACACATTTACATGTTACAGAGCGATTTTAAATTCATATTGACACATTGTTCCACTGGAGTACCGACTGAGTTTCTGCTGCTCAACTACATAAGGTGAGCATAAATGCAGCACTGTCAACCCATAAATATGGCGACCATTTTGGATAGTCTTCACCAGCATGGATGCATATTGGACGTCCTCTATTCAGTCTTCGAACACAATGCAAAAATTGGCAGGTAATCTCATTCTGTCCACAAGTCTTTTCAGTGGTCATCTGTTACATTACAGTACCATGCTCAGCCCCAATGGACGCTGGGAAGAGAGGGTGTCGTCTCTCTGTTCTTAGTTCTGATTGGCTCTCTCTATATAGAGACAACTTAAAAACTAACAGAACAGAAAATACTAGAAAATAAGAGGTACAAGAGAAAACCTCTTCAGCAATTTTCCAGTGTTTCACACTTGTGTGTTTCAGTAGTCTTCTCCACTTCAACGGGAGACAACGGGAGACAGTGAGTCTCAGTGTCTTGTTAGCTCAGTACTCTGTCCCTCCCAGCCCCATCCTTCCTTTCTCTCTCTCCATCTCCTGCTGGGCTCTGGTCAGTCCTGCTGGTGCCCTGGTCCTGAGTTCCTCAGAGGTGAGAGGACGTGGAGAAGCACAGCTTCAGGGTGTAGGGGTTAGAGCCATCTGGAAAAGGTCAGACACACTGGGTTACACACCTACTATACACACACTCAAACATATTCCTACACATAAACAAACACACATGCTCACATGGCATGCCCACACACATGTTCACTCTGTTGGGGACATTGGCAGGGAGAATTCTGAACACAGCAGCGTGAAGTCTGGTCTGAGAAGAGAAAAAGGTGTGCAGCAGATGGTGCACAGACTCCGGTCCTAGTGTGCTCCCTGTCTCATGACACACACACACACACACACACACACACACACACACACACACACACACACACACACACACACACACCTAATCTCCCTCTCTGATGACAACCAACGCCATAGGGCCAGGCTGAAACACCTGTGGAGCCAACCAACAGACAGGATAAATATTGTGAAAATCAACCACCTGCTTCTAGGACAGACAGCATTGACAGAGTTCTCCCCCTTGGATTTTATAACATGTTCCCCATGCTATTTCACTCAGGAATAATAGTGTGGCAATAAGACAGACTATGCCAGTGCAGTAAAGGGGTAGATTGAATGTAAGATAGGATTTAGTCTTCAGGTAAATTTGGTCTGAATCCAATTTCTCTGGGCATTTCTCTGACTATGTGACACACTCAGTTATCCTGCTGAGAGTGACTACTAACGGTGGAGTGTTTGGTGCTAGAGTGCGGTCACTGTTGAGGAAAGCAAGGCCATCTGGTCACTTACTTGGTATTCTGATCTGGTAGTGGTTTAGGACGGTCAAGACCTCGACCGCGTGCGTCTTGGAGTCAAACTCTAACAACCCAGAGATAGTTTTGGAGGAGGCTGATGACAAGAGAGGACAGTAGGACAACGTAAGTATGACAGTACAGCTAACTCCTTCAACAGCCTAACAACATTTTTAAAAAGTGAACAAAATGCTAAACTTACGCTTTGCATCAAACATCTTGAACTTGGTGAAACCTGGCACATCATGCTCTGAGCATAGCTGTAAGAAATCAAACAACAGTCAACAAGGACAGCTGAGACAACGCTCATGTTTTTCTAACCACATCCACAAGATGGAGCTCTTCAATAACGGTCAAACTACAGAGATCATTGACAGTGAATGACTGGTAGATCCATCAGTGGGCCGCTTCTTCTATGGAAGTAATTGTTCAGCAAAAGAGTTTAATCTCTTAGGCCCCCTATCCACCAAACATCAAATATCCACCCTCCTTCCAAGATCCAGCTGGCCCTCTGAAATGTAGGGGGAGGGGCTTGTAATAGTGCAGCTCACAGGATGAGAGTCAACGCTAAACCCTTCCCCATACAGACCTCAGAAACCCTTCCCCATACAGACCTCAGAAACCCTTCCCCATACAGACCTCAGAAACCCTTCCCCATACAGACCTCAGAAACCCTTCCCCATACAGACCTCAGAAACCCTTCCCCATACAGACCTCAGAAACCCTTCCCCATACAGACCTCAGAAACCCTTCCCCATACAGACCTCAGAAACCCTACCCCATACAGACCTCAGAAACCCTTCCCCATACAGACCTCAGAAACCCTTCCCCATACAGACCTCAGAAACCCTTCCCCATACAGACCTCAGAAACCCTTCCCCATACAGACCTCAGAAACCCTACCCCATACAGACCTCAGAAACCCTACCCCATACAGACCTCAGAAACCCTACCCCATACAGATCTCAGAAACCCTTCCCCATACAGACCTCAGAAACCCTTCCCCATACAGACCTCAGAAACCCTTCCCCATACAGACCTCAGAAACCCTTCCCCATACAGACCTCAGAAACCCTACCCCATACAGACCTCAGAAACCCTTCCCCATACAGACCTCAGAAACCCTTCCCCATACAGACCTCAGAAACCCTTCCCCATACAGACCTCAGAAACCCTTCCCCATACAGACCTCAGAAACCCTTCCCCATACAGACCTCAGAAACCCTTCCCCATACAGACCTCAGAAACCCTTCCCCATACAGACCTCAGAAACCCTTCCCCATACAGACCTCAGAAACCCTTCCCCATACAGACCTCAGAAACCCTTCCCCATACAGACCTCAGAAACCCTTCCCCATACAGACCTCAGAAACCCTTCCCCATACAGACCTCAGAAACCCTTCCCCATACCCTACCCTGTCATTCCAGCCATAACCTCAGCAGCTGCTACTTTCAGATGGGACGTTGCAGTAGTGCAGTATACAGGATGGGAGTTAACCATAAACCTTACCTTACTTCCTATATCCCGTTCCCTAGCCTTGACCCACAACCCCTCAGGCTTCTGCTCACATCCTATCGCTACCATTGACATTATGACAGCCCTACCCTCAGTAGCTGGTCCTCTGAGATGCAGGGAGGAACGTTGTAGTAGTGCAACACACAGGAGGGTGGCTGGATGATGTTCTTGGAGGCCTGGCCTTGGCTGGTGAAGCGGTTGTTCCTGGTCATGGCAAAGTCCTTATAGCTGCTGCTGCCGTCCTCCAGCTCAAACACCTGGCTGGGGATGACCGCATGCTGCTTGGACACACTGGAGAGAGAGAGAAAGAGAGAGAGGGAGAGAGGAGGAAGAGAGAAATGGAGAGGAAGGGAATGGAATACAAAGAATGAGTAAAAAAATGCAAGATAATAACATTAATTCCGTGGTTGAATACTGCAGGTGCTAAGCTATCCTCTAACATGCTAACAAGGACACTCACCAGACATTAAGCCGCTTGCCAAACACCTTGATGCTGTTGAGGTGAGTGATGGCCCTGTCCACTGCATACTCATCCCCCATCTCTACTAGGGCAGTGCCCGGGACACTCTTCATGAACTTCACCTGCCACACACACAGATTTAGACACATGATGTGCATAGCAAGCCTCAAATACTATATAGCTACATACACCTTTAGCACAGTGGTTCTCAAACCTCTCCTCGGGGCCAGCCAGACATTTCACAATTTTGTTTCACCCTGAACTAGCTAACCTGATTGACTTAGTCAAGGGCTTGATAATTAGTTGACAATTTGAATCAAATCAAATTTTAATGCGCTGAATACAACAGTGAAATGCTTACTTACAAGCCCCTAACCAACAATGCAGTTTAAAAAATACTAATAAGAATAAGAAATAAAAGGAACAAGTAATTAAAGAACAGCAGTAAAATAACAATAACAAGACTATATACAGGGGGTACCGGTACAGAGTCAATGTGCGGGGGCACCGGTTAGTCGAGGTAATATGTACATGTAGGTTTCGTTATTTATTTGATTTAACCTTTATTTAACTAGGCAAGTCATTTAAGAACAAATTCTTATTTACAATGACGGCCTAGGAAAAGTGGGTTAACTGCTTTGTTCAGGGGCAGAACAACAGATTTTACATTGTCAGCTCAGGGATTCGATCTAGCAACCTTTCGGTTACTGGCCCAGACCTCTAACCACAAGGCTACATGCCGGTAGAGTTATTAAAGTGACTATGCATAGATAATAACAGAGAGTAGCAGCGGCGTAAAAGAGGGGTTGGGGGGGCAATGGAAATAGTCTGGGTTGCCATTTGATTAGATGTTCAGGAGACTTATGACTTGGGGGTAGAAGCTGTTTAGAAGACTCTTGGACATAGACTTGTCGCTCCAGTACCGCTGCCATGCGGTAGCAGAGATAACAGTCTATGACTAGGGTGGCTGGAGTCTTTGACAATTTTATGGGCCTTCCTCTGACACCGCCTGGTATAGAGGTCTTGGATGGCAGGCAGCTTAGCACCAGTGATGTACTGGGCTGTACGTATTACCCTCTGTAGTGCCTTGCGGTCGGAGGCTGAGCAGTTGCCATACCAGGCAGTGATGCAACCAGTCAGGATGCTCTCGATGGTGCAGCTGTAGAACCTTTTGAGGATCTGAGGACCCATGCCAAATCTTTTCAGTCTCCTGAGGGGGAATAGGTTTTGTTGTGCCCTCTTCACGACTTTCTTGGTGTGTTTGACCATGTTAGTTTGTTGGTGATGCATCCTGACACCAAGGAACTTGAAGCTCTCAACCTGCACCAACACAGCCTCATTGATGAGAATGGGGGCATGCTCTTTTCCTGCAGTCCACAATCATCTCCTTTGTCTTGATCACGTTAAGGGAGAGGTTGTTGTCCTGACACCACATGGCCAGGTCTCTGACCTCCTCCCTATAGGCTGTCTCGTCATTGTCGGTGACCATGCCTACTACTGTTGTGTCATCAGCAAACTTAATGATGGTGTTGGAGTCATGCCTGGCCGTGCAGTCATGAGTGAACAGGGAGTACAGGAGGGGACTGAGCATGCACCCGAGGGTCCCCTGTGTTGAGGATCAGTGTGGCGGATGTGTTGTTACCTACCCTTACCACCTGGGGGCGGCCCGTCAGGAAGTCCAGGATCCAGTTGCAGAGGGAGGTGTTTAGTCCCAGGGTCCTTAGCTTATTGATGAGCTTTGAGGGCACTATGGTGTTGAATGCTGAGCTGTAGTCAATGAATAGCATTCTCACATAGGTGTTCCTTTTGTCCAGGTGGGAAAGGGCAGTGTGGAGTGCAATAGAGATTGCATCATCTGTGGATCTGTTAAGGCGGTACGCAAATTGGAGTGGTTTCTGGGATAATGGTGTTGATGTGAACCATGATCATCCTTTCAAAGAACTTCATGGCTACATACGTGAGTGCTACGAGTCGGTAGTCATTTAGGCAGGTTACCTTAGTGTTCTTGGGCACAGAGACTATGGTGGTCTGCTTAAAACATTACAGACTCGGACAGGGAGAGGGTGAAAATGTCAGTGAAGACACTTGCCAGTTGGTCAGCGCATGCTCGTAGTACACGTCCTGATAATCCGTATAGCCCTGCAGCCTTGTGAATGCTGTCCTGTTTAATTCTCACGAGTCACCAACCCTGATCCGGTAGCACCCCCCACCCCCCCCCCCACTGAGTAGCATAGCGTCACAAGTAACTTGTAGCATCTAAATATCATTAAATCACAAGTCCAAGACACCAGATGAAAGATACAGGTCTTGTGAATAAAGCCACCATTTCAGATTTTTAAAATGTTTTACAGGGAAGACACAATATGTAAATCTATTAGCTAACCACGTTAGCAAAGGACACGATTTTTTTACTCCCAACAGCTTTTTCCTGCGTCAGTAGCTATCACTAATTCGACTAAATAAAAATATATATAGCCACTAACCAAGAAACAACTTCATAAGATGACAGTCTGATAACATATTTATGGTATAGCATAGTTTTTTTTGGGAAAAATGTGCATTTTTCAGGTATAAATCACAGTTCTACATTGCAGCTGCAATCTGAAATAGTGCTGACCCAGCCAGAACAATTACAGAGACCAACGTCATATAACGAATTACTCATCTTAAAACATTTCAGAAAAATACACAGCGTACAGATATTGAAAGCCCAACATCTGGTGAATCCAAACAATATTTCAGATTTATGAAATGTTTTATAACGAAAACAAAATGTAGCGCTAAATTAGCATAGCTATACCAGGCAGATTCGGCTAGGCGCCCACGGCCAGTTCACATGCACAACAGATATGATATAACATCGTAAATTGGGTCTTACTATGGCTGATCTTTCATCAGAATGTTGATCAAAGTGTCCTTTGTCAAGATGAGTCGTTGGTTCCGTTCAGAATTGTTCCTTTCCCACTCCATTTAGCACAGGTACTGGTCGAGTGGCACGGATCTCTCAAACGTAAATAAATTCAGACAACGGAACACCACAAAACTCCCGAAAAAATTCAAATAATCTGATTAAACTATATTGAAAAAACATACATTACGATGATCTGGTCACATGTATCAAACAAACTTCGAGACGGAGATAGTTTTCATCCATAATGGCCGCACAACAGAAGACAATCGCAGCTACAAGTCGCACGATTTAGACAACCGGAAGTTGTCGGTCACGCCAAAGAATTAGCTCTCATTTCACGTCAGTCCCAGATAAACAAGATATTTTTCCTCTGACGTCCTCTTGACACCCAGAGGAAGGCCAATGAGGTGTGTTTCGGGTCATAGGGGGCACGACCATATATAGGCAGAGCGTTGAAGCTGGCATACACATCTTGCTTTTTTCTTCTTGGTCATGGAAAGTGCTGTCAAATGACTTCTGTATCACTCAGAGACAAAATTGAAACGGTTTTAGAAACTAGAGATTGTTTTCTTTCCAATGGTATTATTTATATGCATATAGTAAGAGCAATAATTGAATAAGAGGCAGTTTAATCTGTAGAGCAAATTATGCTAATGGGAAAATAGCACCCCCTGTATTCTCAAGAAGTTAAAGGTCTTACTCACATCGGCTGTGGAGAGCGTGATCACACAGTCGTCCGGAACAGCTGGTGCTCTCATGCATGTTTCAGTGTTGTTTGCATCAAAGTGAGCATCGGACTAGTTTAGCTCGTCTGGTAGGCTCGTGTCACTGGGCAGCTCTCGGTTGTGTTTCCCTTTGTAGTCCGTAATAGTTCTCAAGCCCTGCCACATTCGACGAGCATCAGAGCCGGTGTAGTATAATTCAATCTTAGTCCTGTATTGACGCTTTGCCTGTTTGATGGTTCATCAGAGGGCATAGTGGGATTTCTTATAAGCTTCTGGGTTAGAGTCCCGCTCCTTGAAAGCGGCAGCTCTACCCGTTAGCTCAGTGCAGATGATGCCTGTAATCCATGGCTTCTGGTTGGGGTATGTACGTACGGTCACTGTGGGGACGACGTCATCGATGCACTTATTGATAAAGCCAATGACTGATGTGGCATACTCCTCAATGCCATCAGAAGAATCCCGGAACATATTCCAGTCTGTGCTCGCAAAACAGTCCGGTAGCTTAGCATCTGCTTCATCTGACCACTTTGTTATTGACCGAGTCACTGGTGCTTCCTGCTCTAATTTTTGCTTGTAAGCAGGAATAAGGAGGATAGAATTATGGTCAGATTTGCCAAATGGAGGGCAAGGGAGAGCTTTGTACACGTCTCTGTGTGTGGAGTAAAGGTGGTCTAGAGTTTTTTTCCCTCTGGTTACACATTTAACATGCTGATAGAAATTTTGTAAAGCGGATCTAAGTTTCCCTGCATTAATGTCCCGGCCACTAGGAGCGCCGCCTCTGGATGAGCGTTTTCCTGTTTGCTTATGGCGGAATACAGCTCATTGAGTGCGATCTTAGTGTCAGCATTGGTCTGTGGTGGTATGTAAACAGCTACAAAAAATACAGAAGAAAACTCTCTAGGTAGATAGTGTGGTCTACAGCTTATCATGAGATACTCTACCTCAGGTGAGCAAAACCTTGAGACTTCCTTAGAATTTGTTTACAAATATACATAGTCCGCCCCCTTGTTTTACCAGACACAGCTGCTCTATCCTGCCGATATAGCGTATAACCAGCCAGCTGTATGTTGATAATGTCATTGTTCAGCCACGACTCAGTGAAGCATAAGATATTACCGTTTTTAAATGTCCCGTTGGTAGTTTAATCTTCCTCGTAGGTCGTTGTTTTTATTTTCCAATGATTGCATGTTAGCTAGTAGAACGGAAGGCAGTGTTTTTCCCCCCGATCGCCTACGAATTCTCAGAATGCAGCTCGACCTCCGACCTCTTTTTCTCTGTCTTCTCTTCACGCAAATGATGGGGATTTGGGCCTGTTCCCGGGAAAGCAGTATGTCTTTCACGTCGGGCTCGTCGGACTCGTTAAAGAAAAAAATAGCTTTTGCCAGTTCGTGGTGAGTAATTGCTGTTCTGATGTCCAGAAGTTATTTCCGGTCATAAGAGACGGTAGTAGCAACATTATGTACAGAATAAGTTAAAAAATAAGTTACAAACAACAAAAAAAAACAGAGAAAAACCCCCCACAGTTGGTTAGGAGCAGGTAAAACGTCAGCCATCTTCTCCGGCGCCATGAATCAGATGTGCTAGCTCTGGAATAGATTAAATCCATGGAACAGTTGTGGGTCACCAGGAGAGATTGAGAACTACTGCTTTAGCACACCTACTTCAAACAGAAATACTTCAAACAGAATAACACACACTGACAACAACAAAAAATGAATTCATCAAAGAAATGTTCATTCACACTCAAACTATCACAAACACACACATGGATGCCCTCAAGTCCCTCCTAAGGTGGACCTCTGCTGCTGACCTTTTCGATGTTGCCATAGAGACAGAAAAGGTTGAAGATGCGGGTGCAGTTCATCTTGGTGGGGTGCAGGCCGCTCACCATGGCGACAGAGCTAGAGCCGTGGTTGTTGTAAGAGGAGCTTTGGGGCAGGGGGTAAGCCACCACCTCTGGGATGTCGTGGGAGCTCAGCTTGTACCTGCTGTTCCCTGGGAGAGGCAGCAGGGGGCAGTGTGACCCTGGAATACATAACACAAGGGGAAAGGAGGAGGAGGGGTTACAACTTTCACTTCCACCTGAGTTGTGTTCAGTAGGCATGAAACTGGATAAAACATTTTGAAATGGAGGAGGTCAGCTACTACTTTCTTGTCCTGTTTGATCCTACTAAACACAACCCTGATGGTAAAAGGAGTCTGGAGGTGGGTTATGTATGGGTAGCCTCTGGAGACAAAGCAGGGTGGGAGGTCTCTACTCTCTAATCCTCTCACCTTCAGATAAACTTGGGAATCTATACCATCCGAGGCATAGAGGTGGTTGTGCAGGGTTTCACCTGAGGAATAAGGAGTGTGGATGGGGTGGATAATGTAGCAGTTTGTGTCTAGAGATGGAGGAAGCCGATACACTAAGTAATATGGTAGTGTTTTGGTGCTGAGAGGCGGGATCTTACCGTATCCATTGTCTCCGTAAGAGGACGGGTGCTCTCCCAGTATGGCCTGCCTGCCCTTCCCACGCTCTGAAACATCAACACATCCACAACATAGGGAGAGAGTATGAGGTAAATGGCTCTGGGCTACAAATTCAAATAGGTGCTATTCACATAGACACACTGATAGAAAGGTCATTGGAAGTAAAGAATCAGAATAATTAGAGGCGACAGAAACCCTGTGACATTACAGGGGAGTATGAGTACACCGACTGGGGAAACCCACTCTCTGTTGACATCTTACTTTACATTACAAGTTCACATAGTAACAGTGCAGGCATAAGACACAACAGGGCACAATAATGAAGTCAAAGCTACATATGGAAAAAATGCTATTGATTAACACACATAATAATACTTTTGGAGGGGGGCTTATATTTGTCCTGTTACACACAAGTGTGTAATAGAAATGTGTTTCTTGCATATCCCAACTCCCCCTGAGACACCCACAAAGAGTAGGGTCATCATTGTACAGCACCCCTAGAGCAATTAGGGTTGTGCCTTGCTCAAGGGCACAGCAACAGATTTTTCACCTTGTCGGCTCCAGTATTCAAACAAGCAACCTTTCAGTTACTGGCCCAACACCTGCCGCTCTATTAGAGCATGCTCCTGGTAATAATTTGCATTAGAAGGACTACAATGCCTCCACAGTTGTACCTTTACCATAGTAGTAGCACTTTAAATAGTAGTACTATGTTGTACTAATACACACAGAGAGAAGAAGACGCCAATACATGTTTTAAAAAGTAGGTCCTACTGTTAACCCCAACGGCAGTTCACTTTAAAAAATACAATTTAAATCCTTCACAACCTATAGACAAGGAACAGTAGAGAGAAAACACAAGAATAGAAAGAAACATAAAATATAACATTTTAAATAGGGGGGAAACATTGTTATATTTGTAATACAAAGATTGGTGGAGGAATAGTACCTGAATTACATCACTAGCGTGAACAGTCAGCAACCCTCTCACTGAGGTCTTGGCTTTATTGGCACAGGTTGTCTCTTTCAGCACAAGTGCACAACATCAACCTGTGTTACATCATCATACAGTCAGTTCACATCTGCCACAGAATCACAGTGAGATACATGGAGGCACAGGATGGACAAAGAGCAGCTGCAGTCCCATCTCCCACAAGAACAGTCCCAAAGGAGCCCTCAACATGCCTAATAATAGTTCAAATCAAATATTCAAATCAAATGTTATTTGTCACATGCGCCGCATTCAACAGGTAGACCGTACCATGAAATGCTTACTTACAAGCCCTTATCCAACAATGCAGTTCAATAGAGTTAAGAAAAGATTTACTAAATAAACTAACGTATCATAATTTTTTTACCTTTATTTAACTAGGCAAGTCAGTTAAGAACAAATTCTTATTTTAAAATGACAGCCTACCCCGGCCAAACCCTCCCCTAACCGGACGATGCTGGGACAATTGTGCGCCACCCAATGGGAAGTAAAAAAAATTAAGCAAAAAAATCGAATCAAAAAGTAACAAATAACGAGACTATATACAGGGGTATTATTGAGAGAGAGAAAGCTCATCAAACAGACAGAGTGACCTTCAGTCACAAATTAGGGACGTGCAGCAGGGTTCATTGTTTTATCTGCTGTGCAAGCGTAAGTCACCTACACCCCCCCCCCCCCCCCCCATCTCACGCTACGGCCCCTCCCTCCACAATCAGGCCACGAATACCCTCAAATACCCTGAAATCCCCCTCCCCTCACAAATCCCCCTATTTCCTCTAGTCTCCTCGTCCTTTTGGTAGAAGGGAAAACGATCCACGGTTGGCATCAACCGTTGGCATCAACCGCGACACGGTTGGCATCAGTTGATGGGTCTGCTACTATCTGTCCAGAGATCCTGCCAACCAAGGCCGGGTCTGAGGAGCTGCTTGGTGTAGAAGCTAGCCTAAATGATAGCTAGCTGCCATCAAGCTAGCGGTGTTTTCTTGAGAGCATAAACGCAGCCCGCGATGCAGATAGCCATTGTGGCAGGGACCACGGATTGTCCCAGGTTTGTGGCTCTCTAGATCTCTGCTGTTTGTTGTTTTCAATCTTCCCTGCGAACTGCCCTGTCTGGAAATGCGAGGAGTAACAGCGTAACCTACATTTTATTTTATTTATTTAACTAGGCAAGTCAGTTAAGAACAAATTGTTATTTTCAATGACGGCCTAGGAACAGTGGGTTAACTGTCTTGTTCCAGGGAAGAACAACAGATTTATACCTTGTCAGCTCGGGGATTGGATCTTAACCTTAACCTTGTAACCTTTTGGTTACAAGTCTAAACGCTCTAACCACTAGGCTACCTGCCGCCACATTGCTATCCTAACAAAGACCAAAGCCGGCGGGAGTACCGTTGAGGACAGTGGTGTCTCTCTATCACAGGTGAAGGATCTTTAACCTCTAACGAGTCACAAACCCGGATCCGGGATCCCCCCCCATCAAAAAAGCTGACTAGCATAGCCTAGCCTAAAGCCACAGGGATATCATATAATAAAATGTTCATGAAATCACAAGTCCAAGACACCAAATGAAAGATACACATCTTGTGAATCCAGCCATCATTTCTGATTTTTAAAATGTTTTACAGGGAAGACACAATATGTATTTCTATTAGCTAACCACCATAGCAAAAGACACAACTTTTTTTTCTCCACCATTTTTTCCCTGCATAGGTAGCTATCACAATTTCGACCAAATAAAGATATAAATAGTCACTAACCAAGAAACAACTTCATCAGATGACAGTCTGATAACATATTTATTGTATAGCATATGTTTTGTTAGAAAAATGTGCATATTTCAGGTATAAATCACAGTTCTACATTGCAGCTGCAATCTGAAATAGCGCCGAAGCAGCCAGAATAATTACAGAGACCAACGTCAAATACCTAAATACTCATCATAAAACATTTCTGAAAAATATATGGTGTACAGCAAATGAAAGACAAACATCTTGTGAATCCAGCCAATATTTCCGATTTTTTAAGTGTTTTACAGCGAAAACACAATATAGCATTATATTAGCTTACCACAATAGCCAGAAACACAAGCCATTTACCAGCAGCAAAGGTTAGCGATCGTAACAAACCAGCAAAAGATATATAATTTTTGACTAACCTTCATAAACTTCATCAGATGACAGTCCTGTAACATCATATTACACAATGCATATAGGGTTTGTTCGAAAATGTGCATATGTAGCGGCACAAATCGTGGTTATACAATGTGATTAGTAGCCAAACTTCAAGCAATCTGTCCGGCGCCATCTTGGAGTAGCACCTAATCTAATCAATAACTAATCGTAAACTTGACTAAAAAATACAGGTTGGACAGCAAATGAAAGATACATTAGTTCCTAATGCAACCGCTGTGTTAGATTTTTAAAATTAACGTTACTACGACATACAGCGTGCGTTACAGCGAGACCGTGCCGAAATTAATGGCGGAATTATTGTTTAACATTTTTCAACATAAATACGAATTAACAGCATAAAGACTTCTTACTATTTGTTGCGCTTCCATCAGAATCTTGGGCAAGGTGTCCTTTGTCCATAATAATCGTTGCTCGGCTGTAGAATGTTGTCTTCAACCGTGTAATTAGCAGCAAACATTAGCTATGTGGCCCAAACATGCCCAACTCTTCAAAACGCAAGACAAAGAAAATTCAGAAAATCGCAATATACTCATGTAAACTGATATAACTCGGTTTAAAATAACTACGTTATGTCTTGCGTCATGGCGAACGATGAAAAGGGTGCACCCCTCGTGCCAAGCCTATTTATACTGCCTCAGATCTACCTAGCAACCCCATTCCAATTCTCAACGCTTGCTGACATCTAGGGGAAATCGCATGCAGTGCTTGTCGACCAATAGAATAATTGCAAATTATTTAACTGACCCAGGAACAGAGTTCCCAATTTCAGATTTCTCACTTCCTGACAGGAAGATTGCTCCAACTCGAGTTCTGTTTTACTCACAGATATAATTCAAACGGTTTTAGAAACTAGAGAGTGTTTTCTATCCAATAGTAATAATAATATGCATATTGTACGAGCAAGAATTGAGTACGAGGCAGTTTAATTTGGGAACTAAATTTTTACAAAGTCGAAATGGCCCCCCCTATTGACAAGAAGTTTTAAACAAACAAAAATAGTTCTACAAGCAGTTGTTACAACAACAAGAAAATAGCTTCAAGTGTTTTGTCCAAATACTGGTGGAGTTAACTAATAAACTAATGGATGACCTGACCAGAGAGGTCCAGGACCTGAAGAACAGTTTGCAGTTCTCCCAGGGTCAGCTCGATGAGTTGAAACAGGAGAATGGCAAGATGACAGCAATCTGTAAGTCATTGAGAGAGGACATCAGTTCTGTGTGTGAATCCATGATAACAATGACGGAGAAATCAGACTCGAGGGACAATCAAGGCGGAACAACATGGTTGTGGACGGAATTGCAGAATCTCCACATGAGACCTGGACGGAGTCTGAGGACAAAGTGAGGGAAATGATCTCAGAGAAACTGAAGATGGACCACAGGAAGATTGAGGTGGAGCGTGCCCACAGGACTGGAAAACTCACCACCGGCCCAGGTAACAGGCCCAGGTAACAGACCCAGGTAACAGGCCCAGGCCGATAGTGGTAAAGTTCCTGAGGTTCAAGGTACATCTTCCTCAACGAAGACTATCCTGAAGCTGTGCGCCAGAAAAGGAAATAACGCATCCCAGACATGAAAGCTGCCAGAGCGCGTGGGGACATTGCTTACATCCGCTATGACAGGCTCATTGTCCACCCGCCCTCCCAAAAGCCTGGAAGGGATGAAAGAGCCAAGCCTATGGGTTGATAGCTTCAACCCTGCAGCGCACACACACACACACACATTGATTAATGGACTGCTGAATGTATATTTTTTTCTCTTGCTTTGTTTGCTCTTTTCCATATCATGTCTATCTCTGATAAGCTACCCAGGAAGGGGCTGAAAATGGCCCATGTTAATATATGTAGCCTTAGAAACAAGGTTCATGAAATCAATAACTTGCTAACATCAGATAACGTTTATATATTTGCCATTTCTGAGACTCAGATAATTAATTTGATGATACAGCAGTATCAATACAAGGATATAACATCTATAGAAGAGACAGAAATGCTTAAGGGGGAGGTGTTGCTATATATATTCAGAGCCATATCCCTGTAAAGACCTTATGTCAAGTGTTATTGAAGTGTTGTGGTTGCAGGTTCACCTGGCACATCGAAAGCCTTTTATTTCAGGGCATTGCTATAGGCCACCAAGTGCTAACAGTCAGTATCTAAATAATATGTGTGAAATGCTTGTTAGTGTATGTGATGTAAACAGAAATGTCTACTTTCTTGGGAACCTGAATATTGACTGGTTTTCATCAAGAGAGTAACCAGTGCCTTTAATCTGGTTCAGGTTATTAATCAACCTACCAGGGTGTTTACAAACACTACAGGAACAAGATCATCCACATGTATTCATCACATTTTAATACTGTAGAACTTTGTTCTAAAGCTATATCCGTACCCATTGGCTGCAGTGATCACAATATGGTGGCTATATCCAGGAAAGCCAAAGTTCCAAAAGCTGGGCCTGAAGTAGTGTATTAAGATTTTGCTGTGACTACGTGGATGATGTTAAAAATATTTGTTTGTCTGATGTGATTAATAAGAAGCATCCAGACGCTGCACTTGATTCATTTATTATTGATTAATATGCACCTGTTAAGAAACTGACTGTTAGAACTGTTAAGGCTCCATGGATTGATGAGGAATTTAAAAACTGTATGGTTGAAAGAGATGGGGCAAAGGGAGTGGCAAATAAGTCTGGCTGCACATCTGACTGGCTGACTTACCGCAAATTGACAAATTGATAAAACTGTATTATGGAGTTAAGATCAATGATATAAAGAATGATGGAAAAAAACTTTGGAGTACTTTAAATTAAATTATGGCCAGAAAGACAAATTGAACTCTATATTTCATTGAATCAGATGGCTTATTCATCACAAAACCATTTGATATTGCCAATTATTATCTTTGTCTTTCTTTTTTAGTGGGTAGATCAGCTTTAATATTGCAAATAGATTGTGGCTTCTGTCAATGTAATTGTCTGCATCATTTCCAATCCCCCCATCTATTTGTGGGGGTCAAATATATTATTTGAAATATATATTTTGTAAAATACATTTTCCTTTATTATTGTTCCCTAACTCTATCACCCCTCCCCTAATTGGAGTAAACTAATGGACAACAATACTTAGGCTTCCACTTCCAGTTTATATATACATTTCATGGACAGTATATTTTTTACATTGGTTATCTTTTGTTTGTTTTAAGTCCCAGCCTTCAACTCCCCTCAACCCCTCCCATCTATCTCTGAAGACCATCCAGTTTCATTTCTAGCTGCCATATATTTTCCACTGTGCTGTGATGTTTCACAAAAGTTCTGAACCTTTCAATTCTCATAGTTTCTACAGATTGTAAAATTAAAGAGAAACACCTTTGATAAGAGTATTATTATATTATTGATCGATTGACTATGACTTATCAAATCCCCCAGCAATGCTATTTGCAGTCAGCTCCAAGTAAAACATTCCTGAACCTGGAACCAAAAACAAGCTAAAGTTGAAGTCGGAAGTTTACATTTAAACTCAGTCTCACAATTCCTGACATTTAATCCTAGTAAAAATGTCCCTAGGTCAGTTAGGATCTCCACTTTATTTTAAGAATGTGAAATGTCAGAATAATAGTAGAGAGAATGATTTATTTCAGCTTTTATTTCTTTCGTCACATTCCCAGTGGGTCAGAAGTTTACATACACTCAATGAGCATTTGGTAGCATTGCCTTTAAATTGTTTAACTTGGGTCAAACGTTTCGGGTAGCCTTCCACAAGCTTCCCACAATTAGTTGGGTGAATTTTGGCCCATTCCTCCTGACAGAGCTGGTGTAACTGAGTCAGGTTTGCAGGCCTCCTTGTTCGCACACACTTTTTTAGTTCTGCCCACACATTTTCTATAGGATTGAGGACAGGGCGTTGTGATGGCCACTCCAATACCTTGACTTTGTTTTCCTTAAGCCATTTTGCCACAACTTTGGAAGACTCATTAGCGACCAAGCTTTAACTTCCTGACTGATGTCTTGAGATGTTGCTTCAATATATCCACGTAATTTTCCTGCCTCATGATGCCATCTATTTTGTGAAGTGCGCCAGTCCTTCCTGCAGCAAAGCACCCCCACAACATGATGCTGCCACCCCCGTGCTTCACGGTTGGGATGGTGTTCTTCAGCTTGCAAGCCTCCCCCTTTTCCCTCCAAACATAACGATGGTCATTATGGCCAAACAGCTCTATTTTTGTTTTTTATCAGACCAGAGGACATTTCTCCAAAAAGTACGATCTTTGTCCCCATGTGCAGTTGCAAACTGTAGTCTGGCTTTTTTATTGCAGTTCTGTAGCAGTGGCTTCTTCCTTGCTGAGCGGCCTTTCGGGTTAGGTCGATATAGGACTCGTTTTACTGCGGATATATATACTTTTGTACCTGTTTCCTCCAGCATCTTCACAAGGTCCTTTGCTGTTATTCTGGGATTGATTTGCACTTTTCGCAGCAAAGTACGTTCATCTCTAGGAGACAGAATACGCGCCCCCTTCCTGAGTGGTATGACAGCTGCGTGGTCCCATGGTGTTTATACTTGCGTACTATTGTTTGTATAGATGAACGTGGTACCTTCAGGCGTTTGGAAATTGCTGCCAAGGATGAACCAGACTTGTAGAAGTCTACAATTTTTTTTCTCAGGTCTTGGCTGATTTCTTTTGATATGCCCATGATGTCAAGCAAAGAGGCACTGAGTTTAAAGGTAGGCCTTGAAATACATCCACAGATACACCTCCAATTGACTCAAATGATGTCAATTAGCCTATCAGAAGCTTCTAAAGCCATGACATAATTTTCTGGAATTTTCCAAGCTGTTTAAAGGCACAGTCAACTTAGTGTATGTAAACTTCTGACCCACTGGAATTGTGATACAGTGAATTATAAGTGAAGTAATCTGTCTGTAAACAATTATTGGAAAAATTACTTGTGTCATGCACAAAGTATATTTCCTAACCGACTTACCAAACTATAGTTTGTTAACAAGAAATTTGTGGAGTGGTTGAAAAACAAGTTTTAATGACTCCAACCTAAGTGTACGTAAACTTCCGACTTCAACTGTATATATTGGCAGTACCAAAACAAATGATCTAATTATTCTGTCTCTTCACAGCAAAATCTGCAGAGCTGGGATCGTTTTATCCCCCATATATATAACATCCTATTGGTTGTAAGACTTTTGTATAACAATTGAAATGGAATGTTTTGAATCTGGCGTCGTTTTGTGTTTCAGTTCATAAAACCATGTGCCATGGAATCGGTACATCTAAAATCACCTCCCAACTATTTTGCAACCTATATGGTGCAGCTGTCAATTCTTTTGTAATTTTGGTCTTTAATGCAGGGCCGACAGACAAGTTCTTTACCATCTCCCATTTCCACTTGCCTTCTCTTTTTTTGCGGTAATACTGCAGCTGGTTGTAATTTTGAATAGAACAGACATTTCCATATATTTTGGTTATTTGCATGTGTGACATAACTCCACCATTCCTATTTATGATACAATTTACAAAGATTATACAGTTTCTAAAAATGTTCTTCCCAAAATTGTTTTTTTTAATCAATTAGTATATTTGAGTTTAACCATACTATTATTTGAATGATTACTTCATTGGCAAAGCAGGCAAACTTTTCAGAAAATGCCAATAGCGAACACTGAGCCATCGTTCTCATGCATGAAAAAACTAAGAATGAAAGCATTGTAAGTTTGAATTTTGGAAAGTTAGTGTGGAAGAGTTGGACAAATGATTGTTATTGATCAATAATGACAAACCTCCTGGCATTGACAACTTAGATGGAAAGCTACTGAGGAAGGTAGCTGACTCTAAAGCCACTCCTATCTGTCAAATCTTTCATCTGAGTCTAGAGGAAAGTCTTTGTCCTCAGGCCTGGATGGAAGCCAAAGTCATTCCGTTACCCAAGAGTGGTAAAGTGGCCTTTACTGGTTCTAACAGCAGACCTATCAGCTTGTTGCCAGCTCTTAGCAAACTGCTGGGGAAAAATGTGTTTGACCAAACACAATGCTACTTCTCTGTAAACAAATTAACAACAGACTTTCAGCATGCCTATAGAGAAGGGCACTCAACATGTACTGACTGACACAAATTAATGATGATTGGTTGAAAGAAATTGATAATAAGAAGATTGTGGGAGCTGTACTGTTAGATGTCAGTGCAGCCTTTGATATTATTGACCATAAACTGTTGTTGAGAAAACGTATGTGTTATGGCTTTTTAACCTCTGCCATATCGTGGATTCAGAGCTATCTATCTAATAGAACTCAGAGGGTTTTCTTAAATGGAAGCTTCTCTAAGGTCAAACATGTAAAGTGTGGTGTACCGCAGGGCAGCTTTCTAGGCGCTCTACTCATTTCCATTTTTACCAATGACCTGCCTCAGGCATTAAACAAAGCATGTGTGTCCGTGTATGCTGATGATTCACCTACAGTGGGGAGAACAAGTATTTGATTCACTGCCGATTTTCCTACTTACAAAGCATGTAGAGGTCTGTAATTTTTTATCATAGGTACACTTCAACTGTGAGAGACGGAATCTAAAACAAAAATCCAGAAAATCACATTGTATGATTTTTAAGTAATTAATTTGCATTTTATTATATTATATTATAATTATATTATTATTTATATATATCAGAAAAGCAGAACTTAATATTTGGTACAGAAACCTTTGTTTGCAATTACAGAGATCATACGTTTCCTGTAGTTCTTGACAAGGTTTGCACACACTGCAGCAGGGATTTTGGCCCACTCCTCCATACAGACCTTCTCCAGATCCTTCAGGTTTCGGGGCTGTCGCTGGGCAATACGGACTTTCAGCTCCCTCCAAAGATTTCCTATTGGGTTCAGGTCTGGAGACTGGCTAGGCCACTCCAGGACCTTGAGATGCTTCTTACGGAGCCACTCCTTAGTTGCCCTGGCTGTGTGTTTCAGGTCATTGTCATGCTGGAAGACCCAGCCACGACCCATCTTCGATGCTCTTACTGAGGGAAGGAGGTTGTTGGCCAAGATCTCGCGATACATGGCCCCATCCATCCTCCCCTCAATACGGTGCAGTCGTCCTGTCCCCTTTGCAGAAAAGCATCCCCAAAGAATGATGTTTCCACCTCCATGCTTCACGGTTGGGATGGTGTTCTTGGGGTTGTACTCATCCTTCTTCTTCTTCCAAACACGGCGAGTGGAGTTTAGACCAAAAAGCTCTATTTCTGTCTCATCAGACCACATGACCTTCTCCCATTCCTCCTCTGGATCATCCAGATGGTCATTGGCAAACTTCAGACGGGCCTGGACATGCGCTGGCTTGAGCAGGGGGACCTTGCGTGCGCTGCAGGATTTTAATCCATGACGGCGTAGTGTGTTACTAATGGTTTTCTTTGAGACTGTGGTCCCAGCTCTCTTCAGGTCATTGACCAGGTCCTGCCGTGTAGTTCTGGGCTGATCCCTCACCTCCCTCATGATCATTGATGCCCCACGAGGTGAGATCTTGCATGGAGCCCCAGACCGAGGGTCTGAACTTCTTCCATTTTCTAATAATTGTGCCAACAGTTGTTGCCTTCTCACCAAGCTGCTTGCCTATTGTCCTGTAGCCCATCCCAGCCTTGTGCAGGTCTACAATTTTATCCCTGATGTCCTTACACAGCTCTCTGGTCTTGGCCATTGTGGAGAGGTTGGAGTCTGTTTGATTGAGTGTGTGGACAGGTGTCTTTTATACAGGTAACGAGTTCAAACAGGTGCAGTTAATACAGGTAATGAGTGGAGAACAGGAGGGCTTCTTAAAGAAAAACTAACAGGTCTGTGAGAGCCGGAATTCTTACTGGTTGGTAGGTGATCAAATACTTATGTCATGCAATAAAATGCAAATTAATTACTTAAAAATCATACAATGTGATTTTCTGGATTTGTGTTTTAAATTCCGTACTTGTTCAAATACTTGTTCTCCCCACTGTATATCCGCATCAGCAACCACAGCTGGTGAAGTCACTGAAACCCTTAGGTGGCCAGTAACAAACTGGTCCTGAACATCTCTAAAACTAAGAGCATTGTATTTGGTACAAATCATTCCCTAAATTCTAGACCTAAGCTGAATCTGGTAATACATGGTGTTGCTGTTGAACAAGTTGAGGAGACTAAATTACTTGGTGTTACCTTAGATTGTAAACTGTCCTGGTCAAAACATATAGATTCAATGGTTTTAAAGATGGGGAGAGGTCTGAGGTCACATTCCACAAAGCAAGTCCTGTAGGCTCTAGTTTTATCTTATCTTGATTATTGTCCAGTCATATGGTCCAGTGCTGCAAAGACCTAGTTAAGCTGGAGCTGGCCCAGAACAGAGCGGCACGTTTTGCTCTACATTCTAATCAGTTTTGCTCTTCACTGTAATCAGAGGGCTAATATTAATACTATGCATACCAATCTCTCTTGGCTAAGAGTTGAGGAGAGACTGACTGCATCACTTCTTGTTTTTATAAGAAACATTAATGTGTTGGAAATTCCTAATTGTTTGCATAGTCAACTTACACACAGCACTGACACCACCAGGCATGCCCCCCATATCCAAAACAAATTCAAGGAAACGTACAGTATTATACAGAGCCATGAGTGCATGGAACTCCCTTCAATATTATTTAGCGTAAGTGAACAGCAAACCTGGTTTCAAAAAACAAATAAAGCAACACCTCACGCCACAACGCCTCTCCCCATGTGACCTACTTGTGTGTATGTACTGACATGTACAGTATGTGTAACTGATAGATGCTCGCGCACAGACACACACACACACACACACACACACTACATGTTAATGTTTTTAAATGTATGTAAATTGTAAAGTATTTTGTCTGTAATGTCTTTTTTGTTATATGTCAGGCCCCAGTAAGACTAGCTGTCACCGTTGGGGATCCTAATTAATCAAATCAAAAGCTACCAGAGATTTGCTTTGGCAATCATCATTTCCCTGCTGAGCTGATAAGAAAATGAAAGCGCTGCTTCTCTTCTTGACTGACTTTCTACATTTTTGGGGAAATGGTCCATTAGATTTTCAGTGTAAATGGCTAGTTATTACCCCACCCAAGCTGAATGCTATTTCCTACAAAGGTGCCAGGGGGTAAGGGTCATAGCTGAGGAGGAGGCCTACTACAGATGTAGGATCTTAATTTGGATCTTAATTTGATCACCCTGTTGCAGGAGAACTTTCCTGCAATGCAGGAAATGTAAAACTTGTACTGTATTTCAGGCTTCTGAAGTTTGTTATTTATCAACCCCTACAAAAAAGCCATATATTATAATCCACATAATAATTCACATTTGCTATTGCTGCAGGATTATTGTCTTGCTGTAGCAAACTGGCTCAAATTAAGATCTTTGCTGTAGGCTACAGCAATATGAACCCTGCTGCGGTTAAAGCATCTCAGAGGGGACGTGATGTCACAGCGAGCCTCTCTGGCTGGTCCCCTTGGGATGTAAAACAGACACTTTGTTGTTGCAGTTGGTAGAGCATCAAGTACTAACACGTTGTAACACCATGTTAACACCTGTTCCACAATGCCAGGGAAATGGGTTCTGTATCAGAAGGTGCTGCAGACCAGATGATAGATAGAGTAGAGGTCTGGGTTACTTCATTCTAGCTGATAGAGCTATGACTTATCAGCAGAGCTTGACTTGGGCAGGAGCTCACAGGAACTGAGTACTGCTTGAGTTCCTGCAACTCTTATAGAATATTAGATTAAAAGTATTGGGGAGTTCTGGCACCTAAATAATAAACAGTACCGGTACCCAAAATGAGTACCGACACTATTTCAGTCCAAGTTAAGCATTGTTTATCAGCTCACATAAAATGGGCTGATATACAATCCAACACCCAGTATAATAAAGGTGTGAGGGTGCTTCAAAGTGAATAAAATATCAGTTCCTCTCAGGTAAGCAGGTAAGCATGTTACTTAAGCAGTGTGTCCTGAGTTAAGAGCTGTCCACAGAGGACACTGGAGGAATCAATTAGAATGCTGTGAGAATGCCACAGCAGGAGGCTAACTCACTCTCACTGGGGTTTCAAATGAGTTTTCTTGCCTGAGTTTTCTAATTTAGCCACGCAGTAAAGGGAGATGTTCATCGTAAAGTAAACCTCCTAAGCTGGTTACTAATGTCCCCTGGTTAGTCTGAATAGATAGATGCACTTTAAGAGACAAGGGGCTATGACATTCACAGAGCTGTGACTTTCAGATGGAGATAGAGAAGTTGGACCTCTGATAGAGGGACTCCAGGTCTCACAGAGCTGTGACTTTCAGATGGAGATAGAGAAGTTGGACCTCTGATAGAGGGACTCCAGGTCTCACAGAGCTGTGACTTTCAGATGGAGATAGAGAAGTTGGACCTCTGATAGAGGGACTCCAGGTCTCACAGAGCTGGGACTTTCAGATGGAGATAGAGAAGTTGGACCTCTGATAGAGGGACTCCAGGTCTCACAGAGCTGGGACTTTACTAGGGAGTTGAAACAATCATAAAAGGAACTGTGACTCTCTTCATCCACACAATGTGCTTCCATTAACAGTGCATGCAATAATTATTATCTAAACTTTTCTCTCTGCTAAAATAGGCATTTCAACACATTGACATTGACAGAAATACTATAATATAAAGTATAGCTTATAGAAGAAGATAGTGTCAATTTGGTATTTAAGTAGATTACAGAGCATAGGTGTGTATCTTATTGTCTGATTTAACAGAATACAGGCTTTCTCTACAGGCTTGAAGACAGAGAGAAATGCACTTTAATGTTCCAATGTCCAGACTAGGGATTGTATACACTAATACATAAATATTTCTACTACTGGTCATTTGGTGAGGGGATATAAAGGGATTTAGCCAGTCAGAGTACTGACTGAATAAGATCAGGATGCAAGCAAGAGAAGAAAATAGGTCCAGTCTAAAAGCAGTCAGTCCTCCAGCCATGAGGTGGCACTGGCGGGTTCTCCTGGGCGTGTTGATGTTGAGGTTGCATGAGGTCAGGATGAATGAGTAGTCTTTCTTCCTCTCTCTTGAGGTTTGGGTGAAGATGGATGCATGTTGTTGTGCAGGGTCAGCCTGTCGTCCATCCCTCTCTCTCTCTCTCTCTCTCTCTCTCTCTCTATTCCCATGGGCGGCAGGTGCAGGCTTGTGAGAGACGGATGTGAGAGTGTGTTGCTTGGAGAAGGACGCGCAGTGGGTCGATCTTGTGTTGGCTTGGTTGACTGCAGGTCTGTGGTCCATACTGGTCCTTAAACACCTTCCAATAGGTGCGCTACAGTGACAATGATGACTTCACATAAACAGGGCCATATCTCTGCTCTTTTTTCAAACAGCATCTGTGCTACTGTAACATTCCTCATACAATGATAAAACCACCGTACCCACATCAGCCTCTGACTCAGTATCTCTCTGTCTCACATTTAGCAATGTTAGCGAGGATATAGAGAAGTATCGCCAAGTATCTGTTTCATTTTAGCTGATGCAGACTAAACTCAAGACAAATTGTCTTTCTCTCTCTCTCTGTCGCTCTCTCTCCTCTCTCTGTCGCTCTCTCTCTCCAACAGCTAAGATCTGATTTATCTACAGCCTGCAGGAATGAAAAGAGAGAAAGAGCCACACTTATTTGATATCCTTACCGCTCCTTTCCTGCTGTTCTGTTTGCAGCCTGAACAAATTTGAGTTACTGAGCCAGAGGGAGAAAAACCTGACTCTGCCCTGCAGGCTGCCCATGGACTCTCTGACAGCCCGATATTGCAGGTTTTAGTCCTAACACAGCAGCTTCTACACAATGAGAGTGCTCCATAGCCTACAGAACTAGGAGCAGATTGTTACCTCTTCGGACCAGGTAAGGCTTTGTGTAGTCCCAGCTCTCGTTGTCATTTCTGATCACGTTCAAGCGAGTTGGCTACAGGGGGGAAACAACAGATATGTTGTTGCATGCTGAGGCTGATCATCAGGAAGTGCTCTGGTGTTTTAAACAAAATCTATTTGCTAAGAATTATATATGTGATTGCGTGTGGTGAATATTGACTTACCCTTGCATATTCAATTTTTAAGGTGCAGCAGCCGGCATAGATGTCAGCTCCATTGAGAGCAGCCTTAGCTTTCTGAGCACACTCGACGGACTCAAATGTGAGGAGGGCAAGTTAAGGACAACAGCAAAACAACCAACGAACCTCAAGCCTCAATTCACAATTACAAGTCCCCGGATAGAAGTTATAAAACCTCTAAACCCATCAACAAAAACAAGTCTATGCTCATTGAATAATTTGACTTGGGGATACCTTTCTTATTGGCTCACCCTCCACCCCTAACACTCACACCCTAACAGACAGACAGCCTGTCAGCCAGACAGCCTGTCAGCCAGACAGACAGACAGACAGAAAGGATATTCCACCATGGCCTGGATGCCGTTGCGTTTGAAGATGACGATGCGCATCACACTGCCGATGGGGTTGCAGACGGTGTAGAGAACATCCTTGGAGACAACAGAGGGAGACAGAGAGAATGTTTTAGTCAGCTCTCACCAAGGCTGCAGACGGAAGATAAAAGCTCCAATCAAATCAAATCAAATTATATTTGCCACATGTGCCGAATACAACAGGTGTAGTAGACCTTACCGAGAAATGCTTACTTACAAGCCCTTAACCAACAATGCAGTTCAAGAAATAGAGTTATAGAAATAGAGAAAATATTTCCTAAATAAACTAAAGTAAAAAATAAATAAAAAAGTAACACAAGAAAATTACATAACAACAATGAGACTATATTCAGGTACCAGTACCAGTGTTCCTTGCCTCGTAGCAAGCAGAAAAGGCATTTAGCTCGTCTGGTAGGCTCGCGTCACTGGGCAGCTCGCGGCTGTGTTTCCCTTTGTAGTCCGTAATAGTTTTCAAGCCCTGCCACATTCGACGAGCGTCAGAGCCGGTGTAGTATAATTCAATCTTAGTCCTGTATTGACGCTTTGCCTGTTTGATGGTTCATCTGAGGGCATAGCGGGATTTCTTATAAGCATCCGGGTTAGAGTCCCGCTCTTTGAAAGCGGCAGATGTAGCCTTTAGCTCGGTGCAGATGTTGCCTGTAGTCCATGGCTTCTGGTTGGGATATGTACGTACGGTCATTGTGGGGACGACGTCGTCGATGCACTTATTGATGAAGCCGGTGACTGAGGTGGTATACTCCTCAATGCCATTGGATGGATCCCAGAACATATTCCAGTTTGTGCTAACAAAACAGTCATAGCACCCGCATCCTCTGACCACTTCCGTGTCTCTCTAATCAGACTCTGTTTGACTCAATAATAAGACAATTCAACCCTATCCATGACCAGCGTGCATACTTCCTGCTTAAGTTTTTGCTTGTAAGCAGGAATAAGGAGGATAGAATTATGGTCAGATTTGCCAAATGGAGGGCGAGATAGAGCTTTGTATGCGTCTCTGTGTGTGGAGTGAAAGTGGTCTAGAGTTTTGTTTCCTCTGGTGGAATTAGGTCAAACGGATTTAAGTTTCCCTGCATTAAAGTCCCCGGCCACTAGGAGCGCCGCTTCTGGATGAGCATTTTCTTGTTTGCTTATGGCCTTATACACCTCGTTGAGTGCGGTCTTAGTGCCAGCATCGGTTTGTAGTGGTAAATAGACGGCTACGAATAATATAGATGAGAACTCTCTTGGTAGATAGTGTGGTCTACAGCTTATCATGAGGTATTCTACCTCAGGCGAGCAATACCTCGAGACTTCTTTAATATTAGACATTGCGCATCAGCAGTTATTGACAAATAGACACACACCCCGCCCCTCATCTTACCAGACATAGCTGCTCTGTTCTGCCAATGCACGGAGAAGCCAGCCAGCTCTATATTATCCGTGTCGTCGTTTAGCCACATCTTGTGAAACATAAGATATTACTGTTTCAAATGTCCCGTTGGTAGGATAGTCTTAATCGTAGATTGTCCAGTTTGTTTTCCAATGATTGCACATTGGCCAATAATACGGAGAGTAGTGGTGGTTTACCTACTCGTCTGCAAATTCTTACAAGACCCCCCCCCCCCCTTCTCCGTCTTTTCTTCGCGGATGACGGGGATTTGGGCCTTGTCTCAACAAAGCAGTATATCCTTTGCGTCGGACTCAATAAAGAAAAAATCTTTGTCCAGTTCGAGGTGAGTAATCGCTGTTCTGATGTCCAGAAGCTCTTTTCGGTCACAAGAGACGGTAGCAGCAACATTATGTACAAAATGAGTTACAAACAATGTGAAAAAACAAGCAAAAAGCACAGTTGGTTAGGAGCCTGTAAAACGGCAGCCATCCCCTCCTGTGCCATTACACAATTATACAATAGCGAGAGCAATCTGGATGCAGGAACCTATATGTTCCATTTTAAAGTTCCATTGGTCTTGATATAAGACACTCTAGTATGGCATTGTATGTCTATCTATAAGAGTGAGTGTATATCTATGTGCATACATCTATCAGTCCTTTAGTGTGTGTGTTCATTCTTCCATAATACTTGTATGTTCTAGCACAGTGACTGTGTCTCTCTAATCAGACTATGTTTGACTCAATAATAAGACAATTCAACCCTATCCATGACCAGCGTGCATAACTATTGTATTTCCTCTATGCTCAGCTGGAATTAGACACAGGGAAGCAGTGCTGGATGCTTTCTCAGCCTATTTGTTCATCCATATCTGAGGAAGACTGATATATGTGAGCTTCCTGGTATTCTAATCATCAGACACATGCTATCTGAACACATCTACAGACGCCCCGCTGAGATCCCTCTCTATCTATCAGTACCTGAGAGGGAGAAAGGCAGAAAGAGAGCAGGGGGAGATGAGAGAGAGAGCAAGGGGGAGGGGGATATGCAAACTCCGGGAGAAATAAACCTTGAAACAGCCCGAGGATGCTTTAAAACACTACTTTCTAAATGTAGCCCGTCAGCTCACATTAGGAGCGAGAGGGAGACAGAGAGATAACATAGAGATATAGAGGAGTGAGAGAGCAAGAAAGAGTAAAAAAATGATAATACACAATGCTTTCGATTCATATATTCACTTGACTACTGATAATATGGGCAATAATCAAGGACTCTCGTTAGCTACTGTTACCAAGGTGAGAAAATAGCATACATACAGTACCAGGGGCGTGGCACAGAGCGACTTAATAACTGCCACTGTGGTAATGGTTCTTTGTCGCTCAGTTGATAGAGTATGGTGCTTTTAATGCCTGGATAGTGGGTTTGATTCCTGGGACCACCCATACGCAAAATGAATGAACACATGACTGTAAGTTGCTTTGGATAAAAGCGTTTGCTAAATGGCATATATTACATATATTTTATCATTCTAATGTATAATACAGTATGTATTTTCAGCACTGATTACCGTGGTGATGGGGTAGAGGGGATTCTGGATAGACAGGAGCAGGACTTTGTTGCCACTGTTGGGGTTGTCTGAGTTGGTGGGGCGAGTGATCCTCTTGCTGGTGGAGTAGTTGAAGAAGGCCTGCTGGCCTGCGATGTAGACGGCCTCGCTACTGCCACATGCCACACACTTATCAGCACTCTCCACCATCTCAAACTCCACCAGCGCCTGCCGCTTAAAGGGCATCATCATCACATAGCTGCCATCAACACAGAACAACAAGGAAGTCCATTAGAATTCAATTGACTGAGTGGAAAATGTGTCCATTACTCTAAATGGACTGAGGCTCAAATTACACCCTATTCCCTGCTGTCTACCGTACTGCCATAAAGAGAGCACTATTGGGAAGAGGGTCTCTTTGAGATTTCCCCAATGAGAACCCATGTCCTGAACTGACAGAATTTAAACTGCAAGTTTGGATTGTAAAACACTTCCTAGTCAAATTGTGAGGTTTTGGGCAACTGTCAAACAATTCTAGCAGAAAGGAAACTGCTGTATCTATTTCTTGTTTATATTACCTTCAAAAAATGATCATAGAAGCACTGAGCCTAAAGTGGCTCAACACAAAAGCACACAAAACAGAGGAGGGGAGAAACTGCTGCTGTGACAATACTGTGGGCAGTGCTGGTCTAATTGGACAGTTACCATAGTTTCTACAGTTACCATGGTACGGTAGATTGTCCCTATGTTGTGGGTTACCCATGCTGTCGTATGCTGTTTCCACAGCTCTCTTAGGGTTGATGGGATGTTAATGAATATTGCACCACATAAGGAGCCTGAGTCACGCTGAGATCTCTCTGTTACTCAAGGTCTCTGTAAGGTAGGGGAGAGTGGGGTAATCTGAGCAATTTTTTCCATTCAGCATCACTCCGTCAAGGGAAACATATTATTCTTTCTAACATAGAAATGTACAAATTTCAGGGTGTTGTTTATACATGGAAATAATCTGAATTCATGTAACCGTTACAGTTTTGAGAACATATCTTGTCCAAAAAAAGTGGTCTCTTGGCACAACTTACCCCGGGTAAAGGGTAAGTTAAGCCGTCTACACATTTTTGTACTGTATGACATATTACCACTTTTTTAAAACCATGCCTATCTTTATTTCCCAAACACAATTCAATCACAATAGCATTTTGGTCTTTTAATCATTTTAAGCATCTAACAAACACTTTTTAAAAGACTTTTAACATAGGCCAGACCTTGTTGTTACCTCATATCCCAGCGATTTCCTTGCATTACACCTGGGAAGTAGTGATGAGCGATTAGCGCTTTTTGAGGTTGGTTCGGTTTGGGTTTGGTTATAAAACAAATATCATGGTTAAATGCACTATGCATTATGTGGGTTTAATGCTGTAACACAGAATAAAATTATTAATAAAAGTCCCATGATGGTAGTGACTGCCCATTACTGCTTTTTGGAATTCAAATAATTGAACAGATTTTGCTCAATTAGTTGTTTAAAAAACTAAAAATAACATTAATTTCGTTAATCACTCAGCACTACATTTCAATTTGCTCAACCATTGGCACAACTTACCCCAAGGCAAACATTTTGACTATATTAGCCCACACAGCTACAAGGCTACACTTTCATGCTAGGTTTAGGAGCTTATATAGACCTCAACTGACGTATAGAAACAATCTTAAAATGATCTACATTGGTTTAGATACATGCATCATGAAAACTCTAACACAATGAATTCATTTGACTTGGTGAAAATCAGTTTTTTGGACCTAAGTTGCGTACCACTCTTTCCATATGGTTTCTTCCTTTACAGACTCCATGAAATGATGACCTCTTAAATATTTGGTAAAATGATTTTCTGTGCATATTTTCCTATGTTTAACAAAACGATGGGATAAATGCCTTTTCGTTATGAGGTCTAACAAGGGGTTAAGGGGTGGGGTGCATATACCACCCAACACATTTGGGTGGATTCTTACCATATGGGTCCAAACTTCTCAAGGGCCTCCACCAGGTCAGCCTCCACCACAGCCTCACACAGCCCCCTGACATGGACGACTGGGGACTGTGCAATCCTATGGGAGTCCTCCCCACTGTCCTGCAACACACACAAACAACATTGGTTAGAGACTAGAACACACAATACCTGGAATAGCGGCAGAGGTTATGTTGATCATAAATCAACTGTATTAAATCATATAACAACTGAAGTGCCATGTCCTGTATAGTACCTATCTAAAATAGGAGTCATTTTGAAAAGTTTGGATGTAGGGAGGAGGTTTCAGGTTGAATAATTTAACTGCAGCTCAAAATGGATGACCTCCAGTACAGGTTACCTTCCCTAACTGGGAATGTACCCCTCTATGTGAGAACCTTTAAGTACATCTATGAATGAGAGGATGGGTCGCTTCAAGGATTCCCGACTGAAATTCAGTTTTTAAAATGTTATTATCTGTAATTTTTACCCATTTTTCTCCCCAATTTCGTGGTATCCAATTGGTAGTTACAGTCTTGTCTCATCGCTGCAACTCCCATACGGACTCGGGAGAGGCGAAGGTCGAGAGCCGTGCATCCTCCAAAACACGACCCTGCCAAGCCGCACTGCTTCTTGACACAATGCTCGCTTAACCCGGAAGCCTGCCGCACCAATGTGTCAGAGGAAACACCGTACACCTGTGTGGGCGTGCACTTTGCCCGGCCCGCCACAGGAGGCGCTAGTGCGCAATGGGACAAGGACATCCCTGCCGGCCAAACCCTCCCCTAACCCGGACGACGCTGGGCCAATTGTGCGCCGTCCCATGGGTCTCCCGGTCGCGGCCAGCTGCGTCATAGCCTGGACTCAAACCCAGAATCTCTAGTAGCACAGCTAGCACTGTGATGCAGTGCCTTAGACCACTGCCCCAATCGGGAGGCCCTGACGTGAAGGGTTTGCAAGTCAAGTTCCATTAGTGCCAAGGGTGCAAGAGGGACAGATTTTTTGGGGAGGTGGGCAGGAGATTTGGTTTAAAACTGCTAAATGTTCTCTCAGCCTCATGGTAAAATGTGTAGAATAGCAGGAGATTTGGTTTAAAACTGCTAAATGTTCTCTCAGCCTCATGGTAAAATGTGTAGAATAGCAGGAGATTTGGTTTAAAACTGCTAAATGTTCTCTCAGCCTCATGGTAAAATGTGTAGAATAGCAGGAGATTTGGTTTAAAACTGCTAAATTTTCTCTCAGCCTCATGGTAAAATGTGTAGAATTGCAAGAAATTAGCTAGCTTGAAACTGCAACATTTTATCTTAGTCTCATGACAAAATGTGTAGAAATGCAGAAAGTTAGCTGGGTGTGGTGGGGGCACCAAATGCATGGGCAAGATAAAATATTTAGACGAAAAACCATGGCGTGCTCGGAGAATGTCCGATGAGTCTCTATTTCAGGCTTTAGCAACAGAGCGATGTTTACACTAGCTCTGTGATCTAATAGGCTCAGGATGTAACTGGGTGCGGCTTAGCTGGCTTTCTCTAGCAGTAGTGGGCGGGAATCCATCTCTCTGTGATAGTAATATGAATATGGTTACATTCCCATTCAATATATGACATGCAGGAATAATGGCCAAGACCTATGCCCAATGGACAAGGTGCTTGTGGAGCATAGAGTCAGTGGTGGGAAAAGTACTCAATTGTCATACTTGAGTAAAAGTAAAAAGTAAATGTTAAACATCAAACTCCTTATATTAAGCAAACCAAAACAATCTTTATTTATAATTTTATTTACGGATGGCCAGGAGCACACTCCAACACTCAGACATAACTTACAAATGCAGTATTTGTGTTTAGTGAGTCCGCCAGATCAGAGGCAGTAGGGATGACATTGAAATTTGCGTGTTTTCAACCATAATTGGTCCTGCCTGAGCATTCCAAATGTAACGAGTACTTTTTGGTGTCAGGGAAATGTATGGAGTAAAAAGTACATTATTTTCTTTAGGAATGTAGTGAAGTAAAAGTAAAAGTTGTCAAAAATATAAATAGTAAAGTACAGATACCCCCAAAAACTACTTCAGAAGTACTTTTAAGTATTTTTACTGGAGTACTTTACACCACTGAGCATAGTGTTAAAGCTCACCCTTCTGTTTCAAACACCTATCTCTGTCTGCTGTGGCAGTACAACTTCTCCATCCCTATAGTGCAACAAAAACATCCCACTCTGCCTTTTCAGATGTCCTATTCCACTCAGTCTATAAGGGAGAGCCAGGCAGAGAAAGAGGAAAATAGGCAGAACGGGGAGGTTGAAAGTCAAAAGACAGCACTAAGAGAGAATGCAAGAAAAGGAGTGAAAAGGAGTGATGCAGATGGAGTTAAAGGTCCAATGCAGATGTTTTTATCTTAATATCAAATCATTTTGGGGTAAGAAGGAAGTACCTCACTGTGATTGTTTTCAATTAAAATGGTCAAAAAGAAACAAAAAATGCCTCTTAGCAAAGAGCAATTTCTCAAGCAAGAATTTAGCTAGGGCTGTCTGGGATTGGTCTGAGTTGAGTTTGGAAGGGGAAAATGGAAAAAAGCTGTTACTGGCAGAGAGGTTTGGAACTCTTTCTTATTGGTCTATTAACTAATTTAAGTGTAACTAATTGCACAGTATTACTCCAACCTCACAGTGTGGAAATATACACTGAAAAAATATCTAAACACAACATGTAAAGAGTTGGTCCCATGTTTCATGAGCTGAAATAAAACATCCCAGAAATTTTCCAAACGCACAAATAGCTTAATTCTCTCAAATTTTGTGCACACATTTGTTTACATCCCTGTTAGTGAACATTTCTCCTTGGCCAAGATAATCCATCCACCTGACAGGTGTGGGATATCAAGAAGCTGATTAAACAGCATGATCCTTACACAGGTGTGCCTTTTGCTGGGGACAATAAAAGTCCACTCAGTGGGGAAATGATCACCTTCGATGGCCACTGGCACGCTGGAGAAGTGTGCTCTTCACAAATTAATCCCGGTGTCAACTGTACCGGGCAGATGGCAAGCAGCGTGTATGGCATTGTGTGGGCGAGTGGTTTGCTGATGCCAACGTTGTGAACAGAGTACCCCACGGTGGCAGTGGGGTTATGGTATGGGCAGGCATAAGCTACAGACAACAAACACAATTGCATTTTATCGATGGCAATTTGAATGCCCAGGGATACCGTGACGAGAACGTTGTGCCATTCATCCGCCGCCATCACGTCATGTTTCAGCATGATAATGCACAACCCCATGTCGCAAGGATCTGTACACAATTGCTGGAAGCTGAAAATGTCCCAGTTCTTCCATGGCCTGTATACTCACCAGACATGTCACCCATTGAGCATGTTTGAGATGCTCTGGATCGATGTGTACGACAGCGTGTTCCTGTTCCCACCAATGTCCAGCAACTTCACACAGACATTAAAGAGGGGTGGGACAACTTTCCACAGGCCACAATCAACTATATGCGAAGGAGATGTGTCACGCTGCATGAGGAAAATGGTGGTCACACCAGATACTGACTGGTTTTCTGAGCCACTCCCCTACATTTTTTAAGGTACTGTATCTGTGACCAGCAGATGCATATGTTTATTCCCAGTCATGTGAAATCCATAGATTAGGTCCTAATGAATTTATTTCAATTGACTGATTTCCTTATGTGAACTGTAACTCAGTAAAATCTTTGAAATTGTTGCATGTTGTGTTCAGTGTATATCAAACACAGGAAAATCATGTTTTTGACTCCACTGGGACTTTAAAGAAAGGGGGTCAAAGAGAGGTAAGGTTTAGTTATACAAATGGAGAGAGCGAAAGAGAGAGACTACAGCCCGTGCAAAGAGAGAGACAAGGCAGTAAGATTAAAATACTTTCTAGAAGTGTCTGTCTCCAAAATGAGGTTCATTTCAAATGGCCCACAGTTCAGTCCCTGCAGACTCTGATAACGCATAATGCGATTCAAAATATATCACAGTGTATAACGTTTCCATACCCAGTTTTAATGTGAGTAAAGTCATACCGTATATAAAAAAAAATCAAAACAGGTTTGTTGGAAATACCAAGTTTCGGTACAGTTTTATAAATGCTGATGTAGGGCAACCCCAGAAGTGACCCTTTACACTTTATGCAAGAATTTCCTCTGTGTCTTAGGAATTCAACATTCTCTGTGTTGATCTCACCAAACCCCATTGTCACACCTCTGAGCAGTAGAGGTTCTGATGGGATTACAACATGTAGGTCTGATATCTGATTGGAGGTTAACTATACAGTAATGCTATTGGCCAACAACTCAGATGTTATAAAAGGGTCTTAGATTAATTGTCGCTCTCTCTTTTTTGTTCCTGACCTGCACCGGTTGAGATTCTCTCCTGTGAGCTGTGGGTCATGGCACAAGTCACGGTTTCATTATCTCTCTCTCTCTGATCATGCCTAGATTAAGGCCTTGTAATGCTTGCTAATTCTTTGTAAATTAAGTTTCATATCTTGTATGTGAATCCATTCATTTTACAAAGTAATTAAATAATACTTGTACAGTTGAAGTCGGAAGTTTACATACACTTAGGTTGGAGTCATTATAACTCGTTTTTCAATCACTCCACAAATTTCTTGTTAACAAACTATAGTTTTGGCAAGTCGGTTAGGACATCTACTTTGTGCATGACACAAGTCATTTTTCCAATAACTGTTTACAGACAGATTATTTCACCTATAATTCACTGTATCACAATTCCAGTGGGTCAGAAGTTTACATACACTAAGTTGACTGTGCCTTTAAACAGCTTGGAAAATCCCAGAAATGATGTCATGGCTTTAGAACCTTCTGATAGGCTAAGTGACATAATTTGAGTCAATTGGAGGTGTACCTGTGGATGTATTTCAAGGCCTACCTTCAAACTCAGTGCCTCTTTGCTTGACATCATGGGAAGATCAAAAGAAATCAGCCAAGACCTCAGAAAACAAAATGTAGACCTCCACAAGTCTGGTTCATCCTTGGGAGCAATTTCCAAATGCCTGAAGGTACCACGTTCATCTGTCTGTACAAACAATAGTACCCAAGTATAAACACCATGGGACCACGCAGCCGTCATACCGCTCAGGAAGGAGACGCGTTCTGTCTCCTAGAGATAAATGTACTTTGGTGTGAAAAGTGCAAATCAATCCCAGAACAACAGCAAAGGACCTTGTGAAGATGCTGGAGGAAACAGGTACAAAATGATCTCTATCCACAGTAAAAATGAGTCCTATATCGACATAACCAGAAAGGCCGCTCAGCACGGAAGAAGCCACTGCTCCAAAACCGCCATAAAATAGCCAGACTACGGTTTGCAACTGCACATGGGGACAAAGATCATACTTTTTGGAGAAATGTCCTCTGGTCTGATGAAACAAAAATAGAACTGTTTGACCATAATGACCATCGTTATGTTTGGAGGAAAAAGGGGGAAGCTTGCAAGCCGAAGAACACCATCCCAACCGTGAAGCACGGGGTGGCAGCATCATGTTGTCGGGGTGCTTTGCTGCAGGAGGGACTGGTGCAATTCACAAAATAGATGGCATCATAAGGAAAATTATGTGGATATATTGAAGCAACATCTCAAGACATCAGTCAGGATGTTAAAGCTTGGTTGCAAATGGGTCTTCCAAATTGACAATGACCCCTAGCATACTTCCAAAGTTGTGGCAACATGGCTTAAGGACAACAAAGGCGAGGTATTGGAGTGGCCATCACAAAGCCCTGACCTCAATCCTATTGAAAATGTGTGGGTAGAACTGAAAAAGCATGTGCGAGAAAGGAGGCCTACAAACCTGACTCAGTTACACCAACTCTGTCAGGAGGAATGGGCCAAAATTCACCCGACTTATTGTGGTAAGCTTGTGGAAGGCTACCCAAAACGTTTAACTCAAGTTAAACAATTTAAAGGCAATGCTGCCAAATACTAATTGAGTGTATGTAAACTTTTGACCCACTGGGAATGTGATGATAGAAATAAAAGCTGAAATAAATCAATCATTCTCTACTATTATTTTGACATTTCACATTCTTAAAATAAAGTGGTGATCCTAACTGACCTAAGACAGGGAATTTTTACTTGGATTAAATGTCAGGAATTATGAAAAACTGAGTTTAAATGTATTTGGCTGAGGTGTATGTAAACTTCCGACTTCAACTGTATTTAGAATTCTATTCTCAGACATTTCTTGATTGCCTATTACTCTAAATCAACGATAGTCTCTTGCATATTTGAATCATCTTTATGGAGTCAGATAAACATTTTAATAGGCTAATTGCTTATTCTTGCATGTGAGGTGTATAACACACATATCCAATATTACCCCACTACACCGACAGATCATTTGTTTGTTCGACATGGTGGGATCTTTTTGTGTCTGTAAAATGTATTAAATGAAACGCATTTATGCACAAAGCAAATATTGATATAATAACCATTATATCGAAATAAACTTGGAGTAATGCAATGGTATGGTATGTGGTCCTTCCACTACGACTCAGGAAACCAAACAGTTTATTAGGCTACAGATGAAATAATTTATGATGGACTTCACAGGCTGGTGAAAGTGCAAGGTGATCTTGATGCTCCTGTCCAATAAATATTGAGGGTCTTATTCTGGTGACATGCTGATCGATGCGAAAAAAACAAAAAAACAAGTTAAATGGGTTTCCATCACATTTTCAACTCTACTCATGGTTTTCTCTCAAAAAAAATGTTGCGGTTTATAGAGCGAGTATGCCCACTCTGGTATGGGCATGTGCACTCTAGCAAACAGCTCGCAGACACAGTGTGGGTATAGCCTACCTGCAGTACATGATGAGATTATTATCGACAAGAGAACGCGATTATTTTTATTTGTCAAACGGAAGCCAAGCATCGATGATCATGCCATCAGAATAAGACCCTCGATGTTTATGGGAAAGGAGCATCAAGATCGTCACCTTGCACTTTCACCACCCTGTGAAGTTCATCATAATGTATTTCATCTGTAGCCTAATAAACAACATGCTTTCCCGACGAGTCATAGTGCGAGGACCACAAAACATGTCACCGCGTGACTCCAAGTTGGTTTATTATATCAATATTTGCGCATATAAGCAGTTCCACTGACATTTCTCACATAATTTATTTTACCGACACATCAAAATCCCACTTTTGTCTGTCGTATATTTTTGGGTCGACGATTGGAAAGTTTACTGACACATTTTCTGTTTCCATCAGGCCTGTCGTGACATTTTTTATCCGACGTGTACTTTATTTGCATAAAAAGATTAGATGGAAACCTGGTTAGAGACAGATATTTGATGACAAACAGGTAAATAGAATAAGGTGGCTTTAAGATGGAAATAGTGGAATAATTTGTTCCTTTCTGTTTCCTGGGCTTTCTAACTTAGTCACTCCTCTCCTCTCCTATTCTGGGATTTCAACATTCCTCATCACTTCTTAGGGAAATACTAATAACCTAGCGTGCAAGGATCAGTTGGCCACGCAAGTGTGTGTGTCTGTATGTGTTTGTGTGTGTAGGCATGGGCAGATGGTTGCGCAAGGTTAAGTGGCAGTCCAATCCATCAGCAGACTCATTTTCCCAGAGTTCTGTTTTTTCAGTGTTTGTTAAAGTGGTGTGTGAGAGTGGCCTACTGGCCTTGTATTCCAGCTCATTCCTCACTCGAATTCTGAATAATCCTCACTACAACACAGGTGACCAGGGCAAAAATGAGGTTAAATGACTTCTCAGTCTCTACACTACTTTACCTCTCTCTCTTCTCTCTCTCAGTTATGATGTGGTGGGGGACTACACTTCCTTGCTGAGCTGATTTCCTCAGCCTATTGTGTGTGTCAGTGTTTTACTGTCTGTGCTGTGCTGTTCACTCAGACCCCGACAGTCTCAGAGGGAGGTGACCCCCTGGCACAGACAGCAGCACCTGCCGTTTAGGGAGAGCAAGGCACCAGTATGAGCATTGAGAGACAGAATATGTGTTCCTTCCCATACATACCTTCACTGTGTGTACTCCTCTGACAACATCCCTGTGTTCTGCTACGCTGCTCTGACTGAGTGTGTTCCTCTCCCCTCTCTCTGATATTTATAGCACACTGCTGACATTTCAGAGTGGCTGCAGTAAAAATGTAGGCCATACAGGAAAAGGGCTGGTGCAGTGTATTGTGATAGGTGACCAATTAGCTTGCAGTATGGTATTTGGTACTGGGAGGTGGGCGTGGTGAGTGTATATCTGTCTGATGAAAACCTCATACAAAATGTGTGCCTTTTTTTTTTTATTGAAAGTAGTAACTCCCTCAATGTACTCTGACATGTCATGTATTCATAACACATTCTGAAGTTTCAAAATTGTATGTTTGTTATTGGTAAAATATGTCAGTTAGGGACAATATTTTTGTATGTGTGTACATATGTGTGTGTGTGTAGCTGCTAATAAAAAAACTGCCGTCAATTAAATGACTATGTGAAGAGTACTACAGTATGCTAATAAACAAGAGGTCAATAAATGTTTTTCTTATCATACAGCTGTAACGGCTCTCGTCGAAAGGAGGAAGTGTGGACCAAGTCTCAGCGTGGAAAGTGTTCATGATATTTATTTTCAAAAAACACTTGAACAAAATAACCAAAGTGAAAACGAAAGCGCACAGTTCGGTAAGGCAAATAAACTATATAGAAAACAAGATCCCACAAAACCCAAAGGGAAAATGACAACTTATATATGATCCCCAATCAGAGACAACGGTAGACAGTTGCCTCTGATTGGGAACCACACTCGGTCAAAACAAAGAACTAGAAAACATAGAATGCCCACCCAAATCACACCCTGACCTAACCAAATAGAGAAATAAAACGTCTCTCTAAGGTCAGGGCGTGACAACAGCAAACATTTATTGAAATTTCATTGACTTAGAAACACCTTAGTATTATATTAACAATACTGAAAGGTCTGCACGATTGCTGATGTATTCCTAGATATCTTAGCTATAGAATAGCTTTGGTTATTGCCTGATCTACAAGCTTCAATTGTTTTATTAAAGAGAATTACCAGAGTATGAGCAGTAATTAAGAAAGTGGCAATCACTAATGGTATATTTTAATATATTTCATTTAATATAAAGAATAGGAAAACATGCATGTGATTTGATGACGTTTCTTTCAACCTCATCTTGTGTAGTAAGCAACAATCAACTCTAACACCAAATAATCTAACACAATTTACAATAGCAGTAGCCAGTAGCCTACGGCAAAACAATTCAGCACGCTTATTCAAGTCCAGCATAAACTCAAACATTAAAGGTCAATGTCTGGAAAACATCCCACACAGGTCAATGTGATAGCAGGGGAAAAAGGTGTTAGGCCTGTCTTTGGTTTGTTGCCATAGGTCTTCAGTTCAGGCTCTATGGTGATTCTCTGTTAGGAATAGTATCATACACTGAGCGACGAGGGTCTTTCTGAAGGGCTGTGTAGGTGTCATCCTGTAGGTTATCATGCTCATCAGGTTCATCCTGTATGTCATTGAACTCAGCAGTGTCAGCGTAGATATGATCTATGCTCTCCTTCTCACACACGTCGACGTTCAAGGCATCCTTACTGACATAATGGACTCTCAGTGTATCTGAGATCACTTTCTCCACGGTTTCTCCTGTTCAGTGTGTAGTAGCTGAGGACTAGAAGAGTTCCAGTAGTCAGGACAGCCACAACCCCCAGTACAGGAGCCAAGACACTGGTCTATCATCTGTGGTCAGGTCCCAGGTACAGTTCTGAGCTCCAATCTCATTCTTAGCCTCACAGAATTACTGGTCAATGTACCCAAGACTGACACTGGTGTAACTTTGTTTCTCCCTGTAAAACCGTCACTTCAGTTTCATTCCTTTGGTACCAGGTGTATTTCTCCACTGGTGGGTTGGCATCACTGCTGCAGGTCAGTCACTGCACCGCCTTCCAATATTTCATTGACTGTCACGGTGGTGGACCTTGGAGGTTTTCTCACAATGAGCATAGCTGCAAGGGACCAGTGATTCTCGAGGCCAACCAATGCACAGGAGTAGCTGCCTGCATCCTCACTGCTGACTGGGCCACGGTATATAGGATACCCCAGTGTTGGTTTGGGCTGGGAAGAAGAAGTCTGTCCTTATAGAAGATGTAGTTATTAGAGTTAAGGTTCAGAAAGCAGGAAGTTTCGCACAAGATCCGGACTTCCTCTCCCTCCATGACGATGTCAGGACTAACGTTTACACGTACGTCTGTGACAGACAGAGTGACCTGAAATTGGTCATTGTAGTTCCCCTGTTGTGTTTTAAATCTAAAATTGTACTTGGCTGAGTCCCACTGTCTCAGCTCTGCGACTTTCAGGGTGCAGTCAGTCTCCTTATCTCCACAGTACTGCACACAACCCTTTTTTTTTTTTTTTTTATATAAAAAATTCACCTTTATTTAACCAGGTAGGCCAGTTGAGAACAAGTTCTCATTTACAACTGCGAACTAGCAAAGATAAAGCAAAGCAGTGCATCAAAAACAACAGAGTTACACATGGAATAAACAAACGTACAGTCAATAACACAATAGAAAAGTGTGTGCAAATGAGGTAAGATTAGGGAGGTAAGGCAATAAATAGGCCATTGTGGCGAAATAACTACAATTTAGCAAATAAACACTGGAGTGATATACTGTATGTGCAGAAGATGAATGTGCAAGTAGAGATACTGGGTTGCAAAGGAGCAAAATTAATAAATAACAATATGAGGATGAGGTAGTACAGATGGGCTATGTACGGGTGAAATAATCTGTAAACTGCTCTGACAGCTGATGCTTAAAGTTAGTGAGGGAGATATAAGTCTCCAGCGATGTTTGCAGTTCGTTCCAGTCATTGGCAGCAGAGAACTGGAAGGAAAGGCGGCCAAAGGAGGAATTGGCTTTCGGGGTGACCAGTGAAATATACCTGCTGGAGCGCGTGCTACGGGTGGCTGCTGCTATAGTGACCAGTGAGCTGAGATAAGGCGGGGCTTTACCTAGCAAAGATTTATAGATGACCTGGAGCCAGTGGGTTTGGCAACGAATATGAAGCGAGGGCCAGCCAACGAGAGCATACATGTCGCAGTGGTGGGTAGTATATGGGGCTTTGGTGACAAAACGGATGGCACTGTGATAGACTACATCCAATTTGCTGAGTAGAGTGTTGGAGGCTATTTTGTTAATGACAACGCCGAAGTCAAGGATCGGTAGGATGGTCAGTTTTACGAGGGTAAGTTTGGCAGCATTAGTGAAGGATGCTTTGTTGTGAAATAGGAAGCCGATACTAGATTTAATTTTGGATTGGGGATGCTTAATGTGAGTCTGGAAGGAGAGAGTACAGTCTAACCAGACACCTAGGTATTTATAGTTGTCCACATATTCTAAGTCAGAACTGTCCAGAGCAGTGATGCTAGACGGGTGGGCAGGTGCGGGCAGCGATCGGTTGAAGAGCATGCATTTAGTTTTACTTGCATTTAAGAGCAGTTGGAGGCCATGGAAGGAGTGTTGTATGGCATTGAAGCTCGTCTGGAGGTTAGTTAACACAGTATCCAAAGAAGGGCCAGAAGTATAAAAAATGGTGTCGTCTGCGTAGAGGTGGATCAGAGAATCACCAGCAGCAAGAACGACATCATTGACGTACAGTTGAAGTCGGAAGTTTACATACACCTTAGCCAAATACATTTAAACTCAGTTTTTCACAATTCCTGACATTTAATCCTAGTAAAAATGTCCTGTCTTAGGTCAGTTAGGATCACCACTTTATTTTAAGATTGTGAAATGTCAGAATAATAGTAGAGAGAATGATTTATTTCAGCTTTAATTTCTTTCATCACATTCCCAGTGGGTCAAAAGTTTACATACACTCAATTAGTATTTGGTAGCATTGCCTTTAAATGGTTTAACTTGGGTCAAACGTTTCAGGTAGCCTTCCACAAGCTTCCCACAATAAGTTGGGTGAATTTTGGCCCATTCCTCCTGACAGAGCTGGTGTAACTGAGTCAGGTTTGTAAGCCTCCTTGTTCTCACACACGCTTTTTCAGTTCTGCCCACACATTTTCTATGGGACTGAGGTCAGGGCGTTGTGATGGCCACTCCAATACCTTGACTTTGTTGTCCTTAAGCCATGTTGCCACAACTTTGGAAGTATGCTTGGGGTCATTGTCAATTTGGAAGACCCATTTGCGACCAAGCTTTAACTTGCTGACAAATGTCTTGAGATGTTGCTTCAATATATCCACAATTTCCATCCTCATGATGCCATCTATTTTGTGAAGTGCACCAGTCCCTCCTGCAGCAAAGCACCCCCACAACATGATGCTGCCACCCCGTGCTTACCGGTTAGGACGGTGTTCTTCGGCTTTCAAGCCTCCCCCTTTCCCCTCCAAACATAACGATGGTCATTATGGCCAAACAGTTCTATTTTTGTTTCATCAGACCAGAGAATATTTCTCCAAAAAGTACGATCTTTGTCCCCATGTGCAGTTGCAAACCATAGTCTGGCTATTTTATGGCGATTTTGGAGCAGTGGCTTCTTCCTTGCTGAGCGGCCTTTCAGGTTATGTCGATATAGGACTCATTTTACTGTGGCTATAGACACTTTTGTACAGGTTTCCTCCATCATCTTCACAAGGTCCTTTGCTGTTGTTCTGGGATTGATTTGCACTTTTTGCACCAAAGTACGTTCATCTCTAGGAGACAGAACACGTCTCCTTCCTGAGCGGTGTGACGGGTGCGTGGTCCCATGGTGTTTATACTTGCGTACAATTGTTTGTATAGATGAACGTGGTACCTTCAGGTGTTTAGAAATTGCTCCCAAGGATGAACCAGACTTGTGGAGGTCTGCAATTTTTTTTCTGAGGTCTTGGCTGATTTCTTTTGATTTTCCCATGATGTCAAGCAAAGAGGCACTGCGTTTGAAGGTAGGCCTTGAAATACATCCACAGGTACACCTCAAATTGACTCAAATGGTGTCAATCAGCCTATCAGAAGCTTCTAAAGACATGACATAATATTTTTGAATTTTCCAAGCTCTTTAATGGCACAGTCAACTTAGTGTATGCAATCTTCTGACCCACTGGAATTGTGATACAATGAATTAGAAGTGAAAAAATCTGTCTGTAAACAATTGTTGGGAAAATTACTTGTGTCATGCACAAAGTAGATGTCCTTTCCGACTTGCCAAAACTATAGTTTGTTAACAAGAAATTTGTGGAGTGGTTGAAAAACGGGTTTTAATGACTCCAACCTAAGTGTATGTAAACTGCCGACTTCAACTGTGTACAGATAAAAGAGCCAGCTTGAGAATTGAACACTGTGCACCCCCATAGAGACTGCCAGAGGTCTGGACAACAGGCCCTCCAATTTGACACACTGAACTTTATCTGAGAAGTAGTTGGTGAACCAGGCGAGGCAGTCATTTGAGAAACCAAGGCTGTTGAGTCTGCCAATAAGAATGCGGTGAATGACAGAGTCGAAAGCCTTGGCCAGATCGATGAATACAGCTGCACAGTATTGTCTTTTATCGATGGCGGTTATGATGTCGTTTAGGACCTTGAGCGTGGCTGAGGTGCTCCCATGACCAGCTTGGAAACCAGATTGCATAGCGGAGAAGGTACGGTGGGATTCAAAATCTGTTTGTTAACTTGGCTTTCGAAGACCTTAGAAAGGCAGGGTATGATAGATATAGATCTGTAACAGTTTGGGTCTAGGGTGTCTCTGCGGCAACTTAACTGCGGCAACTTTCCAATCTTTGGGGATTTCAGACGATACGAAAGAGAGGTTGAACAGCCTAGTAATAGGGTTTGCAACAATTGCGGCGGATAATTTTAGAAAGAGAGGGTCCAGATTGTCTAGCCCAGCTGATTTGTAGGGGTCCAGATTTTGCAGCTCTTTCAGAACATCAGCTGTCTGGATTTGGATGAAGGAGAAATGGGGGAGGCTTGGGCAAGTTGCTGTGGGGGGTACAGAGCTGTTGACCGGGGTAGTGGTAGCCAGGTGGAAAGCATGGCCAGCCTTAGAAAAATGCTTATTGAAATTCTCAATTATAGTGGATTTATCGGTGGTGACAGTGTTTCCTAGCCTCAGTGCAGTGGGCAGCTGGTTGGAGGTGCTCTTATTCTCCATGGACTTTACAGTGTCCCAGACCTTTTTGGAGTTTGTGATACAGGATACACATTTCTGTTTGAAAAAGCTAGCCTTTGCTTTCCTAACTGCCTGTGTATATTGGTTCTTAACTTCCCTGAAAAGTTGCATATCGCGGGGGCTATTCGATGCTAATGCAGAACGCCACAGAATGTTTTTGTGCTGGTCAAGGGCAGTCAGGTCTGGATTGAACCAAGGGCTATATCTGTTCCTGGTTCTACATTTTTTGAATGGGCCATGCTTATTTAAGATGGTGAGGAAAGCACTTTTAAAGAATAACCAGGCATCCTCTACAGACGGAACGAGGTCAATATCCTTCCAGGTTACCCGGGCCAGGTCGATTAGAAAGGCCTGCTCATACTCCAAGTCTTCAGGCTTCCCCTTGGGATCCACAGTTTTTGACCAGAGAGTCTGTGTGATGGTCTGACCACTGGGGTATGTGTAAGTGCAAGGCAGGTCCACAGATGACCCGGTTATGGCGCAGATTGTCTTGTTTGTGTATCTCACATCCCAACAGTTATCCAGGACACAAAGTGCAGGAGAACAGAGATCATTTACAGCACAGGAGTAGCTGTCAGCATTCGTAATGTTGAATGGGTCTAGGTACAGGCTGGTATTTAGGGTCTTTGGGTTGATTAGTTGTTGTCCGTTCTAGAGGTCGACCGATTATGATTTTTCTATGCCGATACCGATACCGATTATTGGAGGACAAAAAAAGCAGATACCGATTAATCGGACGATTTATTTAAAAAAATATATGTTTTTAATATATATCATACACACACACACACACACACACACACACACATTTTTGTAATAATGACAATTGCAACAATACTGAATGAACAATGAACACTTTTATTTTAACTTAATATAATACATAAATACACACACACGCACACAGCTCTGAAGTGACAATGATACTGAAGAGTCTGCTTAGGAGACAAATACTCTCAACTGTTTGAATAAAAATAGAGTTTAAGTTACCTGTGATGAATGTTGAAAAGAAAAACTTTAATTTCTATATGCAGGAAATTCAATTTTAATAATGGGCATGGTAAGAATTGACAATCAAAGTGCGAGTCATAATTCCCATGACACCTTCTAGCAAAATCTGAAACGCGGTTCCTTCATTTATTCCATAGGATATTTTTAGATTCACTTAAAATAAGGTCTGTGTTTCGTGTAGGCTTACATCACCGTGCCAATTTTATAACTGTGTAGATATCCATAGGACAAGGTAACTCTGATCAATATTGGCTAAATATAAGCGAAGATACATTTTTTTGTAGAGTGGATTTATGAAAATATGTTGACAAACGTTACCTTATCCTAGTGAGATTTACACGGGTATCAAAACGTCGAGGCGGTTTAAGCCTGCACGAAACACAGACCTTATTTGAAGTAGATCAAGACATTCTCTATGGAAGACATGAACGGTAAAATAACGAAGGAACCCCTTTCAAATTCAGCCGCAAGTTATTACAGGAATTATAACGCGTCGACTATTTCTCTCTAAACCATATACCTTTGACTAATCCGGAAACTATCACCTCGAAAACAAAACATTTATTCCGTTCCGTATTTTATCTAACGGGTGGCATCCATGAGTCTAAATATTCCTGTTACATTGCACAACCTTAAATGTTGTCATAATTACGTACAATTCTGGCAAATTAGTTCGCAAAGAGCCAGGTGGCCCAAACTGTTGCATATACCCTGACTCTGCGTGCAATGAACGCAAGAGAAATGACACAATTTCACCTGGTTAATACTGCCTGCTAACCTGGATTTCTTTTAGCTAAATATGCAGGTTTAAAAATATATACTTGTGTATTGATTTTAAGAAAGGCATTGATGTTTATGGTTAAGTACACATTGGAGCAATGACAGTCATTGATTGATTGTTTTTTATAAGATAAGTTTAATGCTAGCTAGCAACTAACCTTAGCTTACTGCATTCGCTAACAGGCAGGCTCCTCGTGGAGTGCAATGTAATCAGGTGTTAGAGCATTGGACTAGTTAACTGTAAGGTTGCAAGATTGTATCCCCCGAGCTGACAAGGTTAAAAATCTGTCGTTCTGCCCCTGAACGAGGCAGAACGTTCCTAGGCTGTTAATGAAAATAATTCCGATTAATCGGTCAACCTCTAGTCCGTTCTTGTACCAGATAGGGTTGAGTAGGGTTGAGGTAGGGTTGTAGGGTTGAGGTTGTCACTCAGAGTACATTTGGTGCTGCAGGTCAATGTTACTTTCTGTCCCTCTTTCACAGTGTCTGGATTCTTCCCTACCTTCAGACCTGTGACAAACAGTTGTTCCATATTCGCTGTTCTGCCATCCTGCCAGTTCTCTGAATTAACTTATACTCAGCGGAGTCCCTCGGTCTCAAATCACTGATCTTAAGAGTATGGGAATATTGACCGGAACCACCAACACTACCAGATCTCAAATGTCCTCCATACTCTGGGTCTTTAATCAGATCCTCCGGAATGGTTGTGTCCTTTCATTTCTTCCTGTTGTCGTTGTTAAACCAGTAGAATTCTTTAAATTTACTTCTGGTATCTTGGATTTCCAAACCGCAGGACAATTCTACAGACGATCCTTCTAAGGCGCAAACACTCTCCTTTCTACAAAATAAAACTACAACTGCAGCCAGCAGACCTGGTATAAAGAGGAGAAGTCCTGCAAACATACTTCCTGCCAACATCCACGGATACCTAAACGTGTACTGGTGGTGCAGTTGAACTAAATTGAAGTGTGAATCAAGTGATGTTATTTCTTAATACTGATAGGAGGGAGAGTATACTCTTCTTGTGCAAGTCTAACTTCCTTCCTTTAAGAGACACAGTTCATATCATGCTTCCTTACATGGTGAAGAGAAATTGAGAAAATGAAAAATGCAAGATATACTGTATATTTTTCTCAGACTATTGATGAAACGATAACAATGCGTGCGAGATGAAGAGGAATGACTTGAACATAACCAACAATACCTCTTTCTTTTCATTTATTTTTAAAACTAACAATACCTCTCAAAGCCACAAACAGAATTAACTGAAATAAATAAGGAGCTGATGAGATCAGGTGAGTAACTAACACAGGTGAAATCAATGAAAAAAAATGAAAGACAGGGCTTCGTTCAAGAACACAACAAAACAGAACAGGGTTGACTAAGAAAATAAATAAAGAACCTTAAAATACGAAGGCTAAGTAGTTAACCAATAGCTACCCAGACATTGACCCCACCCTTTGCACTAACTCTTTTGACTCATCACATACGCTACTGCTCATTATCCATCCTGTTGCCTAGTCGCTTTACCCCTGCCCATATGTACATATCTATCTCAATTACATCGTACCCCTGCACATTGACTTGGTACTGATACCCTGTGTATTAGACCTGCCCCCATTTAGTCGACTGATCGATTATTTGGTAGGCTGTTTGTCGACCTAGATTTTTTTGATTGTTAGTGTCTATCAATTCCCTATTACATATCAGCAGGAATACATTCTGTTAATCCCCATAATTTTTTATCTACAATGTTTGTTTGGTTACAGTAATTTCCCTTAATGCACTCAATATTATTTCAGTCTTTTACTGTTCTCATTGTTGGAGTGGACATGTTTGCAGAGCGCACAACCTATGCTACACTTGTTTTGGTTTATTTCATTCCATTTACAAGTTTTGTCAATTTATTTAGTGTCTTTGTTTGGAGAGCTCCCAGCAATGTTGTGTAAGGACGCACACCTGATTATGCATGGAAGTAGGCCCTGGCTACCTGGCCTGCTTGCAAATGTAAGCATATAAATGTGCCCATTTGGGGGTCTGATAGTATTTCTTAACTCACCACCACTAATGAGCTGTGGAACTTCTTAAAGTACTATTTTAAATATATATATATATATATTTTTTTTTTTACATCCATTGGGAATGACAATAGTTCCTCAATGTAGCCTGTTAGAAAAATCGTTTGACTCTCAGTGTCTCCGTTATACCTACCTGATTACTACTTGTCCCTTGCACAAAGCTTAGCTGTGTCTGTCCGGAGCTCACTGGTGTGGGAAACTCTGAGGGCCCAGAATACTGTCCGACAATGTTGCAAGTTTGATAGTGCAAGCATTGGGTCAGACCCAGTTGATAGTTGACACATGTTTCAAGTTCATTGCAGACAGGTCATGCATAGCCAATGTGATTTATAGGATATTTATTTTCTACCTGCAGGCAGCAATGTTTTTATTTGTTGGCCTTAGGTAGGCTATTTTTACATATTTTATTGTGTTACTTTCTATTAAATGTGTTTATTGTATTTTCTATAAAATAGCAAAAAAAACTCTGCATTGTTGGTTAAGGGCTTGTAAGTAAGTATTTCACGGGAAGGTCTACACCTGTTGTATTCGGTGCATGTGACAAATAACATTTGATTTGATTTTACATCAAACTTTCAATGGGTGAATTTGAGTTCTGAAAGCTCAGATTTACACTCATCCCTGTGAGAGCTTTGGGAGCCTCAAAGTCTGTATGGTCTCCTCAGGCTAGTCTCTCTACAACCTGTAGCTAGACCAACTAAACAGTATGCTGTTCTGGGAATACAAACAGCAGATCAGATTAATGAATCTATGTCAGAAAATATATAAAGGCTGATGGGAGAAAGCAATACAGCAGATATGTGGTGAAGGGAGTCTTTAAAAACACCTTAATTGGGGGGGACAGGCTCGTGGTAAAGGCTGGAATGGAATCAGTGGAATGGAATCAGTGGAATGGTATCAAATACTTCAAACACATGGTTTCATGCCGTTCCATCCACTCCGTTCCTGTCATTATTATGAGCCGTCTTCCTCTCAGCAGCCTCCACTGGTATATACCGTATACCGTTGTATTTGGAAATAGCCACGGGAGGGTTTTTCAATACCATGAATAACTTGAAACCATTTCTTTGAAGTTTTTCAATACATTTTTATATTTGTAGCTAATTTCTAAGTAAATACCTGCAGACAAATTATGCAATATGTTAGGAGATTAAGCAGATTGCGTTCTTCATTTCACCTTACCTGTCACATTATTTTACAAGCTTAGTTCCCCAGAACAGTTGAGCCAGTCACGTGTTTGTTTGTAAATAGCATAACGGGAGAAACGGGAGCAGGTCCAGCTGTGTATTAGGGGTCGCGTTTTATAATGAAAGTTAACAGTGTTTTTTTTGCTCCTATAGTTTTCCTTTACAGAAAATAAATTAATGCAACACATTAGGCAGAAAATACTTTAATTTTCATCAGATGACAACAGAAGTGAAACGCTAATTGGCTCGCAGACACATAAGTAAATTAGCTTACAATGAAAAAGCAAGGTATATTTTTTATGAAAAACGATACATGTCCATCATATTTCTAATGTTTATCATAGAAAGAATGTAGGCAGCTACATATCCTAATGTTTTGCTTAATGTTAATCGTGCATTTTACCTGAGAAAAGTAGTCTGGCTACACCGAGAAAAGTACAGGAGAAAAGTAGCTACACATCAGTCAAAGTGTGTCTGCTGATAGAATGCCCGTTTGTGAATTCTGGAGTGGAGAAGTGCAACTGAAGCACAAAATGAGTCTGATGCCGAGTAGAAATTACAATAAGGAGCATTTTAGATCTGCGTTTACAAAACACAGCAAGATGTTTCTAATCCGCTATATATTTTCTTCCTGCGTGAAAAATGCAGAATTCTGCTTTAACCCAACCCCTAAATTTAACTTGTTAGTTATCTAATAAGTGGCTGAATAAATAAGGTGACGGAGAATCATATTGTGTTAGCTTTCTGTCGTGTTTGAGTCAAAGCCCTTTGGATGAGTTATTCAATTTCTCCTCCCCCCTCTTCTCCGAG